>NC_091131.1:104674829-104757329 GCF_040183065.1 Periplaneta americana | reverse complement strand
AACTAACTTAAGGCGTTGTTACAGTTTCTGAACAACACAGATGATACAGCTCCAGTTGATGTAGAGAGTCAGAAGACATCATCGCAAATAAAGCTTCCTCTAGAACAGGGCACTGAGCTTGAGAAGAAATGCGAAATAATAATGAACGAAAAGTTTATCGACTTGCAGGTAAGTATGTAATTATTTGAATTTGTATTCATTCATTCATTCATTCATAGTTTTCTGCCCAAGGTCAGGTCTTTCACTGCAAACCCAGCTTTCTCCAATCTTTCCTATTTTCTGCCTTCCTTTTTGTCTCTGCATATGATTCATATATCTTAATGTAGTCTATCGTGTGATATCTTCTTCTGCCCTGAACCCTTCTCCTGTTGACAAATTCTTCCAGTGCATCCTTCAGTAGGCAGTTTCATTTCAGGCTGTAACCCAACCAATTCCTTTTTCTCTTCCTGATCAGTTTCAACATCATTCTTTCTTCATCCACTCCTTCCAACACAGCTTCATTTCTTATTCTGTCTGTCCCTTTCACATGCTCTCCTTCATATTCACATTTCATATGTTTCTATTCGCTTCTCTTCACTTCGTTGTAATGTCCATGTTTCTACACAAAAACCACACACTCCATACATTAATCTCTTCCTTAGTTCTTTTTCCAGAGATTGACAGAAGATGCTACTTTTTCTATTAAAAGCTTCCTTTGCCATTGCTATCCTCCTTTTTTTTTTTTTTTTGGGTTATTTTACGACGTTGTATCAACATCTAGGTTATTTAGCGTCTGAATGAAATGAAGGTGATAAGGTGATAATGCCGGTGAAATGAGTCCGAGGTCCAGCACCGAAAGTTACCCAGCATTTGCTCGTATTGGATTGAGGGAAAACCTCGGAAAAACCTCAACCAGGTAACTTGCCCCGACTGGGATTCGAACCCGGGCCACCTGGTTTCGCGGCCAGACGCGCTGACCATTACTCCACAGGTGTGGACTTTTCGACTTCCTGGCAGCAGCTCATGTTACAGTACACCCCAAGTATTTGAAGTGTCCACTTACTTTACTACCTCATTTAGAATTAGGGATGCTAAATATTAAAGTCGAATTTCTGCAGAACTGTCCAAAAGACTTATGGTGCATGTGCACACGCACAGACATGGACACAGAACACACACACACACTCTCTCTCTCTCTCTCTCTCTCTCTCTCTCTCTCTCTCTTTAACATCAATGATTCAAACGTTTAAAGAATTGATCTTGAATTTAAGAACCACAGACATCTACAATCATATAAGTCTTCGAGATTTGGATAGTGCAACAAAATATTACAAAATGGTTTTCCATCTTATTATACTATGGTACCAGTAGCATTTTAGAACTTTTTACTTTAATACCAGATTAATAAAATGCGGATATTAATTAGATTGTATTGGAAACTAAATATTAAGTCATTCTTTTCATTAAGAAGAAATTTGTGCAAGGTTTAATATATTACCGGCATTTTAAATCTAACAGTAACAATATTGATTACTACTGTTCTTATAGGTTAAACTTGAGAATAGAGAAAAGGAGTTGAATGCATTAAAAATACATTTAATGAAAGAAGAGCAAAAGAACCTAAATCTGCAAGAGAAAATGAAGGTCATTGAAGAGGAGGAAAGTTGTGATCTTCAAGTGGACAAAGATTGTGTGTTTAAAGAAAAGATTAAGAAATTGCAGGTGAATTATATAAATATATTTACGTTTATTTTGTAAATTTCATATAACCTAAGTTTGGTCCTGATGTAAATAAAGAGGAGGAGGAGGAGTTATCTTTCTCCTATTTCAGAATTGGAAAGAGGCTTATGTGTGTATGTCTACTTTGCATAAGTTAATACATTCCCAAGAAATATTTAATTTAACAGTAACTGAGAAACACAGTTCACTTTTAAATATTAATCTGGAATAGAAACTTTGTCGACTAAAAGCTTTCTATAAACTTAACAAGAGATTGACTCTTTTGCAGATTACAGAGTAGAAATATTCGAAATAGACATAATTTTACACAGTGTTATCACAGTCTAGTATATACAGTCGCGAAGCTCAATACGTAGTAAATTTGCAAACATTAGATAGTTGCTCACCGCTAGGATCGCTAATATTGCCTCATTACAGCAAGTGCAAAATAGTACTGTCACAGTCTATTGTTTCTAGCACCCTCAAAACTCAAGCTTCGTGACTGTATATAGTAGACTGTGGTGTTATCAAAAACGAAATTGAAACAACAAAATTGTGGAGAGGATTCTGTAAGAAAAAAAGAAAAAAGAAACTACATTAAGCAACCAATCTTTTGTTTGATAAAATTATCAAATTTTAATTAATATTTACTTCAGTAACAATCTTATTTTATACATGAGATGTAGCATAGTCATTTTATTGTGTTACATACTGTAACATTTCTCATTTCTCGAAGAACTGTTAATTTTATCGTATTTATGAGCATATTATAAGAAACAAAATTACATTTCAGTTTAACACTTACCATCATTTAAAGAAACCACCACTTGATTGCTGATATATTTTTTTGTTAATTTGTAATTTGATAATGTTTCATTAGATTCAGCTTGATAGTGTGAAAGAAAGCTCTAGGTCTTTAGAAGAGAAACTCATGAGAGAATCTGATAGAGCTGACAGAGCAGAACAACAAATGAAGACTTTACGAGAAGATAAAGGAAGTGTTTCGAGTGATTCTCACAAGGAACTTGGGGTAAATATTTCGACATCAAGAATGTGTGTACCGGTACCATATTTAATCGAATATAACACGAGGTTTTTTCCCGTAGTTTTTATGTTTGAAAAATGGGGGTTGTCTTAAATTCGCATACCAGTAATAATAATAATAATAATAATAATAATAATAATAATAATAATAATAATAATAATAATACTTACTTAATGGCTTTTAAGGAACCCAGAGGTTCATTGCCGCCCTCACATAAGCCTGCCATTGGTCCCTATCCTGAGCAAGATTAATCCAGTCTCTATCATCACATTCCACCTCCCTCAAATCCATTTTAATATTATCTTCCCATCTACGTCTCGGCCTGCCCAAAGGTCTTTCTCCCTCCTGCCTCCCAACTAACACTCTATATGCATTTCTGGATTCGCCCACACGTGCTACATGCCCTGTCCATCTCAAACGTCTGGATTTAATGTTCCTAATTATGTCAGGTGAAGAATACAATGCGTGCAGTTCTGCATTGTGTAACTTTCTCCATTCTCCTGTAACTTCATCCCTCTTAGCCCCAAATATTTTCCTAAGCACCTTATTCTCAAACACCCTTAACCTATGTTCCTCTCTCAAAGTGAGAGTCCAAGTTTCACAACCATAAAGAACAACCAGTAATATAACTGTTTTATAAATTATAACTTTCAGACCACGAGAAAAATAATAATACGGATTTATTGGTATTGATATCTAAACCGATCAATAGCCATCGATTAAGATAACTTGAAATTTCCATTATCACTCCCATACAAGTGATTTCTCAATATCTGAACCTATCCTTTGAGGGCACTAATGGCTATTTCCTTCATAGTGCTGTGTGTTAGCCCCAGATTTTTACATTTGTTGGCAAAGAAGGAGATTATGGTACCTCGTGCATTGCAGGTCGTTTCATAATGTTAACTTTGACATTTTAGTTGGCATGGTACTGTAATGTTTTTACGACAGTTTAATAATCGTGGCTAATGAGAAAGGCAGGCTTCAGCATGAATTGGAGTCACGTGGTTATCATGGCCATTTTGACAGTCACCTAATATAAATACATGTTCAAAGTTCTAAAAAACAAAGAAATTGCTATATTAAACTCATGTTAAACATGCATTTATATATAAAATTGTTCAATGTCGGCCATGTTGTGACTAGGAATGTGACGTCATGCCATAGCCTGTCTTTCTCGTTAGCCACATTAATAATGTGGCATCTTATGTACGATTTTGATAACTATAAATACTGTTTGTAATGCTCATATACAAAAAAATATGTGCTGTGCAGTATTTTATCCATTACTTATATCTAAATTTAATTTTAAATTGTGGGCCTTTTCCTAATAATGTGTTTGTGAAGAAGTTATAAATGAATAATGTATGAATTTTATTATTGCTGATGTGTTCGTTGTCATGGAGAAAGTGATTTAAACAATTTTTTGAAGCCATGCTTGGATATCACATACCTATGTCTTATGTACTAGTGTGTAAACTCATGTAATTTAAATTTATCTGCCAGGAAACTCTCAGTGAACAGAAAAGCTATGTAGAGGAGGATCTACAGAACAAAGCAAAACAAAATGTGGACATAAAGGAAGCTGAATTGAAAGTAGGTAAACACTTGAATTGCGACAGATTTTACATAGTGATGTACATTATTTTCGAAAATCTCTTCCTGCATAAATTATTATGAAATATTTAATTGTGGGATTTCTAGGACTGGAATAAAGTTAAGTATACAGTATAGGTTTTAATATTTTTATTTTTTAAATATAAAAGTGAACACTGCCATGGAAGTTACACATTTCCTCATACATTTTATGTGATAACAAATAAAAAGAATGATTATTTTAAGTGTTCTTATGAAAAATTGTGTGCACCCACCCTCTGACAGATACATTCTCTTCACTAATTCTCAAGTATACTATTATTTTACCATCATTGTAAGTAAAAAATGATCATTTCATTTGTAGGAATAAGCACCACACTAGGGGTGCAGAGTGCAAGTATTAAAGACTCGCACTGTTCCAAGTTACATGCCATTATTGCCTTGATCTACTTCCGTGTGAACATTTGGTCGACTTCTGCTATTTCCTCGGTTGTTTCTTTCCTCTTGATCCTTGTGGATTCCATTTGAGGACCTCCCTGCGTATCTCTCCAGCATCCTTCTGTAACGTATGTCCAAGTTATCTCCATTTCCTCGCACGAATTTCCAGGTCTCGTCTTTCATCTGTTGTAGAAGCTATGTAAGAGCAACTGTGCATGCTTCCATATCTGTGGATCAATGGGAGGATGGTTCTGATGGAAGGCTCTATTGTAGTTTTTTATTGTTCAGGACATGAAAGTGGGGGATGGGAGATTCTACAGCATAGTAGCAAGTCTTTTACATGAAGAGAATAAAGTGAAATATTTGGAACAGAAGGTAAAGGAAGTGGATCGACTGTGTAATGAAAGAATGCAGGTAAATATTTTTTATGAATAGAATTTGAATTTTACATTAAATAAGTAGTGGTATTGAGTAGCTAGTGCCGGTTAGGGACGACTAGGATTGCCAACTTTTGAAAACCAAATGTCGGAAAAACTTTTATAAACGACATTTTCGATGTTGAAAATGAAAAGATAACCTGAAGCGTGTACTGTGTACAGTAGTGGCAAAGAATACCGGACCAACCCTTGTAGCTGATACAAGAGAATCCTGTGCTGTGTATTGTGTCAAACTGTGGTAATTTCAATATGGATAGTGAAGCCAGAGGTATGTACTGCTATTTAATGTAAAAATACGCAGTTATCTTTGCTGAATAGAGGTAGAAATGTAATATTGATGCCAGATGAAAATAAAACTCTCAAAGTTTTTTCGTCTGTAAGTTTGAGGCACTGAAGGAAACAAAAGATGGTAAGAATCGAACAAATGCAATAAATTTCATTGTTACAATTAATTATACAAGATGGATGTGTTTTGTGACTAGCAAAATTTGAATCTGTGACTCTGAAATCAGCTACATGGGTCAGTCCGGTTTCTTTTGCCACTACTGTACATTGCATCATATGGGTATATCCTCCTCTGGCTTATGTTATATTAACTTCTGTTGCAAATACTCCGTACATAATAAAATAAGCAAACCAGAGTAGAATCTGAATACCAATCCTTTATTAATCCAACTTACAGTTATGAAATTACGAATTCAACTTACATTACTATTATTATTAATTACTAACATTACACTGTAGTAGAAACATGTCATAGAATATTTAATATTTATCAAGAGATTTTTCCTCTTTCAGAAATTTTGTGTTACTTTTTATATGTTTAACAAAATACTTGCAATTCATAGGCCTAGTGAAATTAACAGTGACCTGAAGCTCTGATTTTATTTATTATATAGGTTAATCCTGTTGTACATCTGTTTCTACACCCTGTCCAATTAGCTTTCATTAAAGAAAAAGCTCTTTCTACGTGAGCATTAGACTCAGGGATACTGAAAACAAAGAATATTAGTCACAAGTCGTGAGATGGTTAGATCCTTTTGAATGAATATTGGGAAAACAATCTTCCTGCTAATGTTTGAAATGGGAAAAGGGAAATACATATGACCCTTCAGCACGTCGGCTCGATAGTGGCCTACTGTGCACCCTGAATTATGGGATGAATGAGAATGAGGTGTACCAGCCTACCGGCCACATGAAAGCCCTCACTCGCTCACCCAATGGCCCCCTACACCCCCTCCTCCCTGCCTTAAGTTCATACTGCCAAGGTGACCAAGCAGCAAGGATCCATTCCGACAGCCCTTCTAAGGTGTTGGAAGTGCCCTCGGAAGTGCTTTTAAGGAATGAATCCTGGCAGAGATACTGCAAAAGGATTGTAACCCAGAGATGGTTTTGAAGAGGACGCTCCTCTTGTAAGTGGACGAAGACATACCCAGTACTTCATGATTTGAATATGTCTATGGAATGAGATGATGAAGATATGATATGATATGAAATCATCATTCTAGTGCTATTCTGTTACTCTCCTGGATAAAAATTATATGCATTTTCAGTAGTTCATTTGCCTCTAAAGAAAGGCCTTAAATATTCTAACAGATTTGGTCCGCTCCATTGAGCTGGCGGGCAAAAAGAACGATCGGCGCATGCGCAGAGAAATGAGAAAACAGATCAAAATTTGCCACATCGGAAAGCTTTTTTCTGAACGCACATGCTGTAAGATTATAAAGAAACACCACTCATACATGTCATTATATCCTGCCGGATTACAAGAAAAACCACTCATACACATACCGTTACAAATCTGAAAGTGTGTTTGGAAGGCACGCTGTGTTATTACAACAGACTCGCCAGTCTTAAAATAATGTTCCACAATGTATGCACGTTGTTGTGCACTCCACTGTTCCATGCTTACTAAGCTATGCGGAAAGCACAATTACTGGATGTTTGTCTGAACGCTAAAGATAGCACAAATATTGCTTCAATCACATGCGCACGATAACAGTGAATTAATATAAATGTACGAAACAGTTGAATTGTGGAACTGAACTGAAGGATAAAATGGCATACCATAAGGAATAAATTTATATTACTGTTTGATATTTGACTTCAATATTTGCCATTTTATGTGCAGATGAAAATTGGGAGATATTTCTGCCTCACCTTGTATTTTTGGTTCAAGGAATATATAATACAGCGTTGCTACGAAGTGGCGGTGATGAGCTGAACATTTACATAATGTTAAATCAACTTGATGTAACACTAGAGGATATAAGTACATATGTGTAGATGCATCTTCTGATGTTTCAAACATTAGGTCTATGTCATTGTGGTCAGCTATTGAAAGCTAGCTAGTTGGTGTTGTGAATATTCTTTCTTCATGACAGGAGTCAGCATTTGCGAGTTTTTAAATTACTGTACACATAATTCTGCACTAGCATGTTGCATTGCAGTTTTTCTTTATTTGTAACTGCTTAGTAGTACAGTATTACCTTAATGTTTTTTTATAATAAAATTATGAAATTTTCATTAATTAGAGGAGAAAACTGAACATCGTTTTTTGTCTACCAAAAATTCAATTTAGAATCGACGAGGTTTGAACTTGGATTTTTAGACTAGAAAGTGACTCTCTATCCGTTCAGTTAATGGTTTGCTTGATAGTCTGTCATGCTAAGTATATGTTCTGAAAATGTATTAGTAATTTGGTATTCTGTATTAGATAGATAACAGTTTTGTACCAAGTGTTATGATATAAAGAATGGATGGAAGGAGTTTTAAAAGCTATCGAAAGTGGAGGGTTGGAAGAGGGTCAATGGAGAGATAGAGAAAGATGTCAGTGGAAAACAAGAAGCAGCCACTAACAAAGAGTGGCAAAGAGGTTATGATTATGTGATGTCTAAGAGATAGTAACAGGCTATGATTGATGTATTGGGAGGGATTTAAAGAAAAGTCATCGCCTACTTTTATGCTACTTCTCAAATACGAAGCTTTAGCCTTTACTTTAATTGAATGTATATTTCAACAGAAAGAGTTTGAAGATGTGAAATTCAAGGAAGAAAAATGTTCGAAAAGTTTAGTGGAAATACAGAAGAAGTATGATGACCTAGAAGAGAATCTGAGAGAGAAAGAAGGAAACTGTTACAATCATACAACAATTCTACAGGTAAATATTTGGAATAGGCATCTCTATCACAATAATAAAGTGATTTTATGGGTATTTTAATTTGGTCTTATCTGTTAGGCCTATGTAAAATTTTCGCTGTTCTTAAGATTCTCATGTGGGTAGTATTGTGTGACAAGTAGTTTCCATATATATTTTTCTGACAAATTTCCACCATGTAGAGACCCGTTCCCACTTAAATCAAATCGAGCAGAATTTCTCTTCACATATATTTAAATGGAAGGTAGAAGAAAGCGGCACATCAAATCGAATAAAATTCAGGAGGTAGAACATTTATTCCACTACCGGAACAGAATTTCTTGTTTCGGGTATGATGCTATGTTCGCGTGAAGCCTTCGTGAAAAAACAAATGAGCATATCCATATTTGGTAGTGTAATTTGATTATTGAAAATTATTGCTGAAATAGTATATATACAGAAAATTGCAGTTCATTAATATGAACGAAGAAAAATTAATAAATGTTCAGAATTATCCACTATTGTATGTCAAACATAAAAGTACTGCTGTAATAATTATTCCCGTGATAATTATTGAAGAGAAATAAGTAAATTAATGGATACATCAGGTAAAAATTAAAATCCAAAGAAGCACTTACTTACAAATGGCTTTCAAGAAACCTGCAGGTTCATTGCTGCCCTCACATAAGCCCGCCATCAGTCTCTATCCTGTGCAAGATCAATCCAGTCTCTATCATCATATCCCATCTTCCTCAAATCCATTTTAATATTATCCTCCCATCTAGATCTCGGCCTCCCCAAAGGTCTTTTTCCCCTCCAGTCTCCCAACTAACACACTATATGCATTTCTGGATTCGTCCATACATGCTACATGCCCTGCCCATCTCAAACAGCACTACAGAACGAAATTTTGCTTTATTTCTCAGAATATAGTCACATAAAGAAAAAATTCTCCATGTTATCTCTAGTTAAAATTCAGTACCGGTATTTCCTTTTCTTGTTTTTTATATTTATCTCTTCTCTTTCCTCCTCTTTACATGACTGTGGTAAAGCCATTATGCGATCCATTTTAATCTACAACATGCTTCGGTTCGATTCCACTAGATGTGAGTAGTGGCAGATGTTTTGTTTCGATTTGATTCGGTTCGATTCTGCTAAGTGGGAGTAGGCCCTAATACAAAGCTCTTGGTTTTCTATCTCTAACTGAATTATTTCAGTCACTGCTACACAAGCAACTGCAGAGTCTTATGGTTCGTGATTATCGTTGTTTAGTGCAATTAGTTTCCAATTGAAATTAATTTTGAATTCTGTAGAAGAAATAAAGACATTATATCACAAATAGGCGATTACTTGTTGTATTATGGGGAAGGAAACATTAATCACCAATTAGGGAGGGATTCTTTGTACATAAAAGAATAAAATCAGCAGTAAAAAAGGTCGAATTTGTCAGTGAAAGGTTATCGTATTTAGTACTTAAGGGTAGATGGTGCGATATCGTAGTTATAAATACTCACGCCCCTAAAGAAGAGAAAGACGACCATATAAAGGATAGCTTCTATGAGGAATTGGAACACACTTTTGATCAGTTACCTAGATATCACATGAAAGTTTTATTGGGGGATTTCAACGCTAAAGTAGGATAGGAGGATATTTTTACACCAACAATTGGAAAAGAGAGCCTGCACGTAAGTAGTAATGACAATGGAGTTAGGTTAGTGAACTTTGTCACATCAAAAAATTTAATTGTCAAGAGTACAATATTCCCCCATAAGGATATATCTAAATATACTTGGACTTCTCCAGATGGAATGACAGACAACCAGATAGATCACATCTTGATAGATAAACGGAGACATACTAGTATAGTAGGCATTCGAACTTTCAGGGGGGCAGACTGTAATTCTGACCATTATTTAGTAATTGGAGAATTAAGAAAAAGACTATCAGTAGCCAAGCGAATAGAGCAACAAGCTAATATTAGTAGATTCTGAAATTAAAGGAAAGGAAACTAAGCAACGTTATCAGGTTGAAATTTCGAATAGGTTTGCTGCTTTAGCAACTTCTGACGAAGCTGAGGAAGAGTTAGATGTTAATAGCATGTGGGACAATATCCGAGATAATATCAAAATTGCAGCTGAGCAGAGCATAGGTTATCATGAAACTAAGAAAAAGAAACCATGGTTTGATGAAGATTGTTCCATTGCAGTAGATAGAAGGAAACAGGCAAAATTGAAATTCTTACAGGATCCAATTGAGGAGAATAGAGATAATTATTTCAATGAAAGACGGGAAGCAAGTCGTACACTTAGAAATAAAAAGAGAGATTACTTGAAGGAAAAACTGAATGAGGTAGAAACAAATAGTAAGAATAAAAACATTCGAGATTTATATAAGGGTATAAAGGAATTTAAAAATGGATATCAGCCAAAGGTAAACGTGATCAAGGATGAGAATGATGACTTGCTTGCAGACTCTCATTCAATCCTTAACAGGTGGAAAAACTATTTTGGGGAACTACTAAATATACATAGGCCAAGTAGAAATGATCGGGACAAAATTGAAATACAAACTGCTGAGCCATTTATACCGGAACCCACACTTTCTGAAGTCGAAATTGCGATAGAAAATCTGAGAAAAAGACCTTTGGGGAGGCCGAGACGTAGATGGGAAGATAATATTAAGATGGGTTTGAGGGAGGTGGGATATGATGGTAGAGACTGGATTCATCTTGCTCAGGATAGGAACCAATGGCGGGCTTATGTGAGGGCGGCAGTGAACCTCCAGGTTCCTTAAAAGCCAGTAAGTAAGTAAGGAAAAGTAATAAAATTATAACAGTGGTACAGGCACATAAATAATTAAAGAAAGAATAATGAAAATGCTTCCGAATGAAAGAATAGAGAAGATTTTATAGTAGCTTAGAATCTCTCTCTTTTCATGGAAGAGCTATTGTAAATTATACAATACATCATTTACATGTTCAAGAAATGCAAGCAACCTGCCAATTTGTGATTATGGGTGTTAATGTCATAAAAATAATGGAAAAAAGAACTGTTTTCATTGTATAACTCGACTAAATACGAAATACTGTAATAAGAAGTAAAACTTACATACATTGTTGTACCAGTTATATATTGCCAATAATATGTGCTATATGAAATAATAGGAATATTTGAACAGCTATAAAAGGAGATAACATAGCAATATTGTTAATATAGTATGTATTATGAAACGTAACCAAGGCAATAAGTTAAAGTTTAAACATAATAATTAATGAATAAGTTCACATTTTTCATTTTTCGGTAAATTTTTGTTCCTGGATATATTGTAAATTTAGTAGTTGAGACATGACTTTTAATTGATTAATTTTGTATAATGTGTTCTAATCAGAAATCATTAGAAAATGTGAAAATTAATCAATCAAGATACGTAGACAGAGAGAAGGAATTGGAGGAGAAAACTGATTTACTGGCCGATATGATCAACCACATGGAAGGAAAGTGTGACAAGAAAATAAATTCACTACAGGTATGGTAAATAATTTAAAATTGTGATCTCATCAAATAATTTACTTAGATCATTAAATACTTTCATTATTAATTATAATATTATTTTTTCAATATAATGTGTTGTCTTAAAACCATTTTATATTTTATAGTTTTTGCATTATGAAATTGTTTTAAAATATGAGGTAATATTTCAATGTAGGAGCATCAGTAACTTCATGGATTAGTTTCATAACCTACACTAATGCATAGTAGAGAATCTGTATGCTACAGAGTGATTCATATAAAACTCATGATTTTAATTATGTGCTTATTTTAACAAGAAGGATGCTGGTAGCGTTGTATTACATCTTAAATGTACAGAATCTCTGGGAGATTACTTTTCCTGTACATTAAGTGTTGAAATTGCCTTCCATCTGCTTCAAGGCACAGCTGAATGTTGTTCCGTGTTTCTGGCCATTCGCTGGAGCATTGCGTCGTCAATACCATTGATTTTGCATGTGATGTTCTCCTTCACATAGTTAAAAGTCCGAGAGTGTGTAGCATAGACTGTTCCCTTCAGGTAACCCCACAGGAAGAAGTCTGGTGATCTTGGTGGCCAAAAGTTCCGGCAGTTGCTGAAGACGTTTGGGAATGACTGCAGCAGTCACCCCATGAGTCATTAAGGCATCTGTCGCAGGAGACCAGGTACTCGTCGATGTGTCAGAGAGCTGTGAAGAAGGCTAGCTTGAAACCGTATAGGTTGACGTCTGATCATGAGCTGCTTGAGCCAGGTAAGGCTAAAAGAGTGGAATATTGTCGTGGTTCGAGTTGACCATTGTTAAAAATCCTGGCATAGTGTCCATTACATGGTTCACAGACAAGACATGGTTTCACATATGTGGCTGTGTAAACTCACAGAACACACACATTTGGGCCACACAACATCCACTGGCATTCGTGAAACGCCTATGCACCCATTGAAAGTAGGAGTTTGGTGGGCACTATCAGCAGAGAGAATAGTGGATCCAATTTTTTTCGACGGAACAGTGAACAACGCAGGGGCGTATTTTGCGGGCTACCGGGCTACCGGCGGTAGCCCAAGGAAATTACAAAAGAAAAAGTTTATAATATAACATAATGTAATAATTTTGTATTATTAGTTTTACCATAGTAATTAAAATTAAAGTAATTGTTAGATATATTTTGTGTAATAATAGGGTCAGCGGTAGCCCAAACCCTTTAACCAGTATACGCCACTGGAACAACGCACAGTACCGACACATTTTCATAGGATTCGTTAAGCAACTGGATGTTATTGAGCTGCGTCAAGGGTACTTTCACCAGACTTTTTCCTGTGTGGATATCTGAAGGGAACAGTCTATGCTACACACCCTCGGACTTTAAATGAACTGAAGGAGTACATCATAAGCGAAATCAATGGTATTGGCAACTCAATGCTCCAGCAAACGGCCAGAAACATGGAACGATGTGTTCAGCTGTGCCTTGAGGCAGACAGAGGGCATTTTCAGCACTTACTGTAAAGGTAAAGTAATCTCCCAGGGACTCTGTACATTTAAGACGCAATACAACATCACTAGCATCCTTCTTGTTAAAATAAACATATAATTAAGATCATGAGTTTTATATGAATGCCTCTGTATAATATAGCTTTCAAGTAGCACAATTTGTCTAGTGAAAGGTGGTGATGGTGATGGTGATGATGATAATGATGATGATGATGATGATGATGATGATGATGATGTGATGATCATGATGGACATACTATGAAAATTCATAAAAATGTACATTTTAATATGGAACACCAGAGTATTTGAAATTCAGAGAAGAAAAACATGTCTTGTAATGGGGTTTTAAAGAAGAGTATAGGTACCGTTCTTGTAGATAGCTTATTGTTTTAAGGGAAACATTTATGTATGTATTCTTAAGCTTATAATAAAGCTGTCGAATGTGAATATTTGCAGGAATGTTAAACTTTTTTGTTTTATTCGTTTTGCTTCATCAGTGATGTACCAGGGTTGCCAGATGGCCTGGATTTTCCAGAATTGTTCTGGATTTTAATGTTGTGTCCTGTATTGAGTTATATTTGTCCCGGAATGTCAAGAAGATTGGAAAAATACAATTTTTGCTCAGTGCTGCCTAGTGTCTACTGTTGGGTTGTATTGAAATAAAAACGATGTATTATACAGTATCTTTATTCTTTATTCTCTTTGGAAGTTGATGTAATATTGATAGAATTTAAACATTGTATCATGCATTTTTCTGTATAGATGAGGCTGTAATATGACATTATTTTTCCAGACTTTATCAATAATTCAAAGAAAATTTCATAATTTAGCAAAAATTTAACAAAATTAAAAGTTTAGGCCCTATATAATTACTTGAGCTAATAAAACGAATAAAATCAGTTATGGTACCTATTAAAAATTAAATTAATTCAAACGTGTAGTCACATTAATGTACGCAGTATCATCACCTGTCCTGGATTTCTGACGAGAGAATCTGGCAATCCTGGATGTACCTCGTTATTTTTATAAGCAAATTTTTATGAAAAAATGTTATGTAAAATACTGTTAAGAAAGAGAGTACCAAAATGGCTTGTATATTTCAACCAGGTGAAATTAGAGAACGTGAAAGGTAGTTATTCAAGATGTTTGTTCAGAGTTAACGAAACGGAGAATATTGCAAATGTGTTGGAGAAGGCGATGAAAGATATAGAAGAGCAATATGACGAGGAAATAAAGTCGTTACAGGTAAATATTTATACTGTATCTGAATTTTCTTCTTATATTTTTACTTTCTGATTTTACCAAGTATAAAGAGAAAGTGTTGTGATGCTGTAAAAAATCAATTTCGCGATTTTCGCGGAAATCACGTTTCCAGTGTCACTGATATCGAAAAAGTGGCTTCAGTATGCCGTCTGCATACAGTGATTTCTTCTAAACTATTGGACAGATTTTGTTCATGTTCGTATCTGCGAATCTGAGAATGATGCACAGAAATTTTAATTAATAAGTCCTTTATTTAAAATAAAAAAAAAAAGTAATAATGAACTCAAGATTTAGCAAAACAAATTAAAAAAAATTTTGTTTCTTACATGAGACGAAAAAAGTTAAATAAACGTTTTCGTATAATTATCTCCATACCCTTTTATTTAAGAGAAATTAAATGTTACAACTGTTTATAATATTTTTGGTTGTGAATATTCTAAGTCCAAACAACCTCCAGGCTAAGAGTGCTAGCCACTACCCTTTTATACTTCAGGCAGAAATAGAAAGGATCCCTTTTCATAAACCCCTTTGTTATGTGTGAGTGAACGAAAGTATATACCCAGTACACATAGTTACACTGGTTAACAATACCATTAAGTTTAAAAATGGCTTCATCAGATCAAACAATTAAATCTTGAAAAGCTTCTCTTTCTTCGTACATTTGTAAAAAGCTCTCACAAAACTGATGTTGCCTATCTGGATTGACCTCATTCATTGCATAGAGCAATCTCGGAATTTACGCCTTTCACTTCTCATGCCAGAAAATACAGTGGACACTGGAGAACTTAAGAATTGCAATTTTTGTGCAGATAAGAATCCCTTATCTCAAAACCTTTATGTTAGTAGGCTACTTAAAAATGTTAATGAAGCAGAAGAATATATAGTAGTAAGTTAGTATCTATTGCCCAGGCACTTGGAAGTTTTCCATTCGCCTTCTAGCTTTCCTGTATAATTTAGATATGATTCTTCATGTTTCTATATACACTTTTAACACTTATATGTCACTGATTACATTTCCAACTTCTTTACTGTGTTAATATTTAGGATTTACCAAGCAAGGTAAATTAAATTTCCAACTTCTTTACTGTGTTAATATTTAGGATTTACCAAGCAAGGTAAATCCCAAATATTAACATGGTAAAGAAGTTGGAAATTTAATCAGTATAATTTAGAGTCCGAATCCAGAAGATCTGACGCCAAGCAAGAGAATATATAGGTACTACATAATATTCTAAACTTACTAAAATTACTAGGAGGAGTAGTTATATACTGGTACTCTTATTATGTAGTTAAACTCACATCAAGACTCGAGAATAGAATGTTGTTCAAACTGCTAATAATTTGCTTAGAGTTCATAAATATTTGTATTATGTGTCGAAGTTGCATCATGTTGAGGTAGACTCCTTTACAAACTTCGATTGATGTTTTACATAGAGCTATAAATAATGTTATAAAATTAAAATAATAAAATTAAATAACTGCTTACTGGTACTGAGGAAACATTCTTGAATTAAGTTATGTGTATATTTTTCAGTTGCTACTTGATAACGAAAGAAATAAATCAGAAGAATTAGCAGATAAACTGATTCGATCAGAACATACTACCAGTAAACTTGAAGACAGAATAGTTAATATGAAAGAGCGTTTTGAAGAGAAATACAACATTTTACGGGTAAGAATAATTACAATTAAGATTTGAAGTTTGTTGTACGAAATTCCATAGTGTAAAATATATCAGTGACTTATTAACTAAGACACATTTAGCAAAATCTCCCCAACTGGAGCCTTTTGTTGTACGGATTTCTTTGCAAACGGTAATTCCAGTTATTTTGGACATTCACTTAAGTTCTTCAGTATTCCTCTTGAAATAAGTTCAAATGTGTTTTAATATATCTTTGCTAAGAATTCTTACTAGATGTAGACATTATTCTGTAAGGTACCATCATCATCATCATCATCATCATCATCGTCGTCGTCGTCGTCGTCGTTGTCATCGTCGTCATCATTGTCACTGTCACCGTCATCATTGCCATCATCGTCATCATCATCATCATCATCATCATCATCATCTCCTTTCCACATCTTTCTATATATCTTCTTATATTCTACATTTTATTGTCCTTCCTAATAGTCCTATTCACTGTTGAGTAATTTCTAAAAGCTACTTGAAAATCGTATTTTCTAATGATTTGTTAAATTTTTTAACTTTCCTGTGTTAAGCCTACTCGAAATAATTACGGTGTTATGGTATTTTACCTTAGTTTATGACAAGTTTCGGCTTAATTTCCACCATTGTCAGATTTATAGTGAGGCCCTGCACTTGTTTCCGATTTCTTCTTGTTGGTGCCTTGGTGGGGTGCTTTTATGTTTGGTAGTGTTGTGTCAAAAAGGTGTGTGTTCTGAAATTTTGTTGTGTTGAGGATGTATATTTGTATGTCTGTATATTTCGTATTGTTCTAGTATGTTTAGTTTCTGGTTTTTTGGTTCAGTGCATAGGACTCCCATGTCTGTTGCTGTAGTTGTGGTTGGTGTTGATGTGTTCTCCGTAGATAGAAGTATTGTGTGATTTGGTTATGGCTGTGGTGTGTTCCTTGTATTTTTTGACAAGATCTCCCAGTTTCTCCGATATAGAAGTCATTACAACTATTGCATGTTAATTTGTAAACTTGTGTTAAATTGTGTTTGTTTGTCTTGTCTGTATGTTTAGATGTTTTTGTAGTGTGTTTTGTGTTTTGTATGTAATGTTATATTTTAATTCCCTGAATGATGATGCAGTCTTGTGAGTATAAGGTCACATGCAATTTTGAATTTAGGAAACACTACTCAAAGGATCATCGAGAGAAAGAATAACTAGCACTCACCCATTCCGTGGTATTATTGCGAGTTTAATTTGTATACGTCAAACCAATTTAAAGTCTTTATTTAATTGCTTATTCTTCTGTGGCTCATATAGGAATTGTTATTGGGGAATTGATAACTTTGAATTATTGAGGCTTTTGTGGATCTTATATTTTAATACTTGCTTCAACATGATAGATCAGAGCTCGACAGGGAACCTGGTCGTGATGGAGAGGACGGGAGAATAAAGGAAAAGGGGAAGTAGTGACAGGAGAGACTCAATGTAAAAGAATGGGCAGGTAGCGAAATCTAGGAAGTGAAATGGAAGAAGGGAAGGTTGATAAAGATCATGGTAATAGAAACACTGCTATACATTTCAGTGCTGTTCACTACAGCCTATTTAACATTATTTTCGGCATCATCATCATCATCATCATCATCATCATCATCATCATCATAACAGGTAATAATCCTAGAAGAACTGTTCTAGTCTATAAAAAGTTTTCTTGTCATCTATTCATAGGGCGTAGTTTCGTACTCATTGTTATGTTTTGTATGACATAAGTACGGTAATTTTATAATTTATTTGCTAGATTAATTTTATTTATTATGATTTTTTGTCTACTAATATTATTTAGATGTCCTCCAGAAACTACAAATAATCAGCAATTACCGGTATGGTATTCTCATTCTCTCTTATTAATCCATTTAATCCAGAATTTGCTCTTTATACGTATGTGTATGCATGTTTGTAGTATTTACAAATTACTCTTCTCAGAGAAATTCTGACAGTAACTTTAATTTTCTCCCTCAACATGTCTCCTGATAAACAAACGTAGAAAAATTCCATGATTAGTTTTCTATACAGTGTAATATTTTTCGTAACATCTCTTTCTCTATGAAATACTTTCCTGTAACGTAACAGAATTATGCTCTTATACAAAATTTTTCCCAGAATATATGCAAAAATATTACTTAGTCAAATACAGTACCAGTACACGATTTTTATTGCTGTAAAAACTGATAATTTTAATTATAATATGGATGGCCAGAGTAGACGCGTAGACAGTAGTTTTTCCATCGTGGTTATGCATTCTCTTTCACTTCTTTGCAATGATTAATAAAAGACATTCTTCCTCAACTATTTTACTAGCTGTAACGTCATTTCCCTCTCAAAGTCAAACAGGGAAATATTGGAAAGCACGAAGGAGAATAACTTCATTGTTAAATCAAGAGCTTTAGATAGATACCGTACATACATACATACATACAATAACTTTGATCAGAATTGTCGAAAATATACTACTGTAAAAAGGAAAATAAATGCCAGAAGAAAGATGCATATACTATCAACATTTTTAATTTTCACATAGATACTATACTTTTATTAAACTGCTAACAACCTTCTAACCAGAATTTATCTCTATTGAACTGCAAATAACAAATTTAGTAAATGTGTTGTAATTTATTCATTGATCTTTCCAACTGAAGGTTGTGATTTTATATGCATTTTTTCAGCTCGAAATTGGCATTGAGAAAAATATTTCTAAGGAACTGGAAGAAGAACTTGATAAAGCAAAACATAATATTGACATATTGATTAAGAAGAAGAAAGATACAGGAAATGATTGCCAAGAGAAACTTCAGGTATTGCAGGTAAGTAAAATGATAATAGTCACAAAATTAAAAATGTGATGCTTAAAGAGTAACGAATTTGACCAGTACTGGCATGTGTCTGGATACCTGTTATAAAAATAAAATGCGTTTATGTAACATATGTATTATGGAGAACAATATATTATTTGTTACCTTGCAAACAAATTATGTCTTAAATAAATAAACAAATAAATTTATACGTAAATAAAACAGGCAAATAATTAGAAAAATTCTCTACAAGAAACCAGGAAAGATACAAATAAAATTATATAATATAATAAGAATCTAAGGTTTAAGTGATGGGGAATGACGTGGTTTTTTTGAAGTGCTGGACCTGGAATGGTTACATGCACTTAGGCTACATTGGCCCATTGTGTGGCCTGTGTTGTTGTTTAGTCAACTGTTCAAAGACAAGTCTGAACCTCAGAAGTGGTACCAACAAGGCACCACTTATGAGGCAACTAGGCCAGGAGATAATGGGGTAGGATGGCCAGTTCCTTTCCCTCTCCATTACATACATCACCAAATAGCTAGTCTACATGTTACACTAATCAGACTTCAGATGCATACATTGTTCTTCCTCTGACACATATTGTCAAGTGAGCTGTACTGGCTGATAATAGATGTACATATCACCCAGAACCTCAATCAGAGGCAATGTGTGGCCTATTTAAGTGATAATTGTTCAATTCCGACAGATGGCTTGGGTAGTATCTGTGAACCTGATGCTGACAGGTGGGTCATCCTGCCTAAAAGAGTCAGATCCCATGCTTTGATGAGTACCTGATACATCCCAGGATCCAAGCTCCAAGCCCTTCCTGTATCAGCATAAAAAACCCTAGCCTATTTTTAATTATTATTGCAGATGATAGATGATATAAGGGCGAGGTGATGAGTATTGGTAGAATGATAGAGGGAAATGGAGTATCCCGAGAAAAACTCTACAACACAAATTGTAATCACAACCAGATCGGGTGTCGAACTGGGCTACCTGGATGGAAGACCAGAGAACTAACATTGAGCAACAGATGCGATTAGGTAATGGGAGGGAAAATTAACATTTATGCTGGGTAACTTTCGGTGATGGACCTCAGACTCATTTCACCGGCATTATCATCTTCATTTCATTCAGACACTAAATAACCTGAGATGTTGATACAGCGTCGTAAAATAACCCAATAAAATAAAAAATAAATAAATGAACATTTAAAAAAAATTCAATGTCTAAATGGAACTCATTATAGCAGTAAGAATTTGCAAGTTATTAGATGAAGAAATTTGTGTCAGTGGGATGATGCATACTTCCTTATTACATGTTTTATGCATTTTGCAACAATTCATTTCTATATCATACTGCTAATTATATTCCTGATTGTAGTTTATTTTCTTTAACTATTATTTACAAGATATATGAAATTAACTCATATACTTGGTATGTAAATAATTGGATGTGTCAATGCCATTGAAAATGCATTAGCACCCATGATGATATTTACTTGTCTACATTTGAAGAAACCTTATGCTGAAATAAGCTTCTCTGGCAACATTTGGTGGAGCACATCAAAATGGATGGTCAGCCAGAATTTATTTGTGACATTCTTTAAGCATTTTATCGTCCAAGCAAAGCCTTCACAAGATGAGAAGCCTCTGTTAGTATTAGACAAGTAGGAAAGCGCTTAACAATTGAAGCAACCAGTGACTTAATGATAGTCACTTTTCCTCTCTGTATCAGCCACAAGCTACAGGTCCTCCGGAAAATACTGTAATTCAACATGCAGTGATTTTATGTTTTCTAATCCTGGAAGTAAAATAATCATTTATGATGTAGCTGAAATTGTAGGCAAAATCTATCCCAAAACCTTTGTGCCTTGCAATATTCTATATGAATTTAAAGTGACAGGAATATGACTTGTGCACCAGAATGGTTTCTACGATGACCAATTTTAAGTGCATTATGTGACTGACCATGGTCAGTAGATTTATGTATATCAATTGGCATTCCAACTCCTGTCACGCAAACATCTACCTCTGTTAATGCTATGACAGCTCATGTAGGCCTATTACTTCTATTACCAGGCCTTCAGAAGAAATACGTCCTTATCCAAAGGCTCTACCTAAAAACTCTGTTACAGGGGAAGGAAACGTGGCAGAACCAGAATTCTTACTAACACACTAGAGAAGGTCGAAATTGAAGCTTAATATGCTACGAGGAAAGATAATAATAGGGCCAAAAGTTCATTCTGTGTAGATAGGCATCGGCTGCAACTGAAAAGGGAATCTTCATCTTCAGAAGTTGAAGTTAATCTAGCATCTTGAACAGTATAATGAAGAATAAGTTTAAATGAAAATCATGAAGATAACAATAATACAAAATAAAATAAAATCCTGTTCTATTTAATAAACACTTTTTTTTTAGGGAAAACGTTGAGTTTATAATTTCATTAATGTTGAAAGGACAGCTTACAGTACTGACCGATTTATTTATAAACAATATTTCAGCCGAATGTATTTGAAAATATTATCGTATTGTAAATTTATTCCAACTCAACAATGTAACTTTTATTCAAAGCAACAATAATTACTTTCTATAATTTATTTTAAATACTCCCGTCAACAATGGGATCTCCACTCCACACTGTAACACAGTATTCATTATTGCACTCCACAGACGACAATGACAATTTACTTGGATTATTGAGAACAACAATGAACTGTTAATCTTAACTAATGTTCACAGAGCACTATTTACAAATCAGAACTGTCAGTTCTCAGTTCGTTTGCCTTGGCTAGTTCTTCTAGCTCAGTCACTCGAGTTCACAGTATCTCGAACCCCAGACCTTCAGAGACAATCTGCTGAACTTCGAACTCAGGTCCCCCAACTGTGGTCCACTGCACTCAAACTCAGGACTTCCGGCTCCACAGTTACGGACACAACTCAAGTCGAACTCCGGTCTCGAAGCTGGCTTCACTGCTACACAAGGCTAGCTTGCTGTCCAACGATTACAACAACTCTGCTCAAGTTCACTCGCGTGTTGTATTTATAATTAAACCATAGCTTCTGGAGAGTTCGCGGTCGGTCGACAGATGCCTAGAAGATAACGCCTATCCAGGCTTCTCTGGATTTCTCTCCTCAGTCACCAGCTGCTTTACTCTCTCCTCACCCTTTGTCGCGTTCGCGCCGCCACCTCGCGCCCCCCTCTTACGTCTGTCCCCTCCAGACCCGAGCGGCCGCAACCTTCACTGTATCGCTCGTTTTTCTCGTGCGCCCCCGACCTCTGTGGGACGCGATCGACTCCCGACTGTCACAGTATTTTGAGTCGGTATTTTTGTAGCTTTAATAATCTAAGCACACATCATGTTGCCAATGTAATTGTATTAATGTAACAACATTACTGCTATTTATAAATATTTAAATCTGGTTGTACTATAGCAAATATATTTATGATGTATCAGCCAAATATTGTGAGAAAGGAAAGGCAAATATAAGCTCATTCTTCAATAACATTCTTAAATATAATCACAAGGTGCAGTGCTATGTGGCCTGCGACCTAAGATACAGTGCATGTTAAACCTTGGGTCATTTCTCACTTTTTTTTGTATAGATCAGTGCAACTACATATCATGACGAAATTATACAAACTGTATTGTAGTCCTTTGTATTGGAGACGCAGAAGAAATTTGTCACTAAAGAATTACAGTGGTTAGAAACTGACTCAAATAACAGTGATAACAATGAAGAGAATGTCATTTAATGAATTATGTACGGTACATAATTTTATATTTTTAAGGGAATATCACTTTCATATATTAATGTTATTTCTTTATATCAGGTGATGCTTAAGCTTCAAAGAAGTAATTTAAATGAAGTTACAGCGAAATTGAATAAGACCGAGTCTAACACTGCTGCTTTGCAAGAGGAGTTAAAAAACATTGGAAAAAGTTACGAAGATAAAATATTAATAACAAAGGTAAATTCGGTTATAAAGTTCATTGTTTTCATTTTACTTCTGAATCATTTTGTTTATAAAGTAAGTAATTATGTTTTAAATGTTTCCTTTTTTATGAGAAAAATTTAAATTAAAGCATGAAAATAAACAGGAAAATAATAATATTGCAAAGGTTTATTATGAAATCTTACCAAAAAAAAAAAAAACACTGATATATGCACAATTTTGTTCCCTACTGTGTGTTTCATTATTTCAATAAGAGTTTATTTTAGCTGATAACAAATATAAAAACAAATTTTATATTACCATCTTATTATGGAAATTAAGAAAATGTTATGTATGGTTGTATAGTAGCATTTGCCAAATTAAATCATAGTAACATTTAAAACGAGGAATTATGTTTCAATCTGACCGTATTTTTGCCTGAAAGAAGACTTTACTAATAGACGGTAGTACATTATACACACTACTTAAAGTGTGTAATTGATATCTTGTTATTTGAAGTGTTCTGTCAGTGAGGAAGTGTGTTGTGTCAGTGAAGTGTGTAGTGTCAGTGAAGTCTATTGTGCAAGTGAAGTCTATTGTGCAAGTGAAGTGTGTTGGTGTCAGTGAAGTGGCTGTGCAAAGTATTTGAACAGTGAAATGGTTAGAAGTGTTAGTGAAATCAGGTAGAATCAGTGCAGTGAGTGAGTTGACAGCGAAATAAGTGTAGTGCCGAAATGTACTTGTGCAGGTATGAATCTGTCACATTCGTGGGTCTTAGTTCGAACTCAGGGTTAAGATACGAATTAGATTTACTTTAAATGTTATTTTAAGTGACCATGCTTCATTTAATTTAGGATGCTCCTTATTATTATTATTTTATTATTATTATTATTATTATTATTATTATTATTATTATTAATTGTTTTTTATTAGCTGTGTTTATTATTAATTGTCATTATTGAGTGTAATTAGTTACCACTGCCACCGGGTATATACCCATTTGCAGTGTGAATAAATGCATACATACATATAAAAAAACACTGAAGAAGAAAGCTTGTTATGTTTCTTCCACCTTGTTATAAAAATATTCGCTGTCCTCCACTTTCACCCCTTCATGTTTTAATTACTTAAAGATTTTAGAATACATATTATGATTAGTTTTTCATATGAAGTAACACGAAGTTTGTCTTGGTTGCCTCTCTCATGTTCGAACATTGCAGGACACTAGTATGTATGTGCAGAAAAAATTGTCTGTTTAAGTGAAACAAAACTAAAGAAAGCGATTTTTGTTAGGTATAAATAAGAGACTTTCCAAGAGACACATGAGATAACAGTTGACTTTACTTTAATTAAAGTAGAACCATTGGCATGGAAAGTATTCTCCTGGTAAACTATAAATCAAACAACTACCAGAAAATTGTAGGATTTTATATTTTATTTCAGATTCATTTTGTGCACTCGCATTTATATTCCTTTATGCAAAATTTCCGTGTTATTAGTGACGAACATGGTGAGCATTTTATCTACCATATTTTATATTTGGAAACATTTGAGGAAGGAAAGAGGAATACTAGGATGCTAATGAACTAGGTACAAAGTTCTCCAGGCTGCTACAAGTGCAAGCCAGTACGTACACTATATATCAACTAGTTCCTATAAATTAGTATATTTATATTAATATATGAAATAAAATACATTATAATGAGACATTACTTTTAGAGTACAATTAGGTAATGGAAGTTTTATCTTAAATCAACATTTGTAACCACTCCAAAAAGATGTACAAAGGTGCGACATTTAAACAAACATCTTTAGTGTCCTGCCGATTATATAGTTTGTCATACAATTAATTGAATTTATTGCATGAATTGTGAATAACATTTGTCAATCAGTTCTTGGTTCTTGTATAAAAATTTATGAATAACTTCGCAACTTAGCACAGCCTTGATTCATGTCATTAGTCATTTAGATTTTTAAATTAGTGAATCAATTTCATTTTTCAGATGAAATTTGAGAATGAGCTACAACTTTCGAAACGGCTAATTGAAGTATTAATAGAAAACAAACGATTATGTACTGAAGAGAACGAGAAAATTAAAAATGGAAGAACTGAAATATGTGAGACAGAAATTCACGAACTGCAGGTAAACCAGATAATAAGATTGTTAATTCTGCTGCTTCTTACGACATACATTTAGACACTTGAAATTGAAGATAAAAAAAAACCCAACAACAATAGTCCAAAAAATGCAAATTTGAGATATTAAACATGTGGTAAGCGTATTGTAGCAACCATCTACTGAATTACTCGTTAGTGGAAAAAAAAACATAGTCCTATGTTATAAGAATGAAAATTTTCAGTGGTTTAAAAAATACTTTAGGTCGTGAATTGTTGTATTAGTTATGGTGTCATATTTAGGTGCAGAAGTAACCCCATGGAAGAAACGTAAACAACGAAAGGAGAAGAAAGAGGATATAATAAAGAAAAAGAAGATTAAAGGAGAAGCACACTTCAGCCACAACAAAGTATTTTTTCTTAAAACAACCATTGTCCACAGTTACCTACATTTACACATGTATTTCTATGAGGCAATTTAAGTTATAAATGTATTTCAGTTTTCCCAAGTTTCTACAACACCTTAAGAAATGGCAAGAAGAATTTCATACGTAAGTGTCAATAACACCTATGTCAAATTGTTTTTTGTTTCTCCTGAAAATGTATGTTTTTGGACTATAGTTGTTTTCCAGAAAACCCTTCAATTGTAGAAAAGTTTTCTACTTTATCAAAAGGTGTTTAAAGCTAAAATTATACCAGTAATTAATGTACTTGTAAAGAATAAAATTCACATGAAACTGTACAATCTTTCATGACGAATTTTATGAATAAATATGTGAGCATAGTATTTAATTTGTAAGGATAGTCTGCAATTGTTCTAATTTTTTTAATGACTGCAAATTGTAACTTTTGTTTATTTTATCAGTCACAACTGGATAATGAGAAAAACATCGCAAAGCAGTTATCACATTCTTTGGTGGGAGAGAAGGCTCATGTCAGGTTTATGCAGAAGGAAATGAATACATTACTGGTAAATATTTATGGATTGATGCATTTAAATAACACATTCTTGTTGTGATATTTTTGTGAAACTCGAATTTTATTTCCTTATTAGTACAAAATAATGTACAAGAAGTATAATAAGAGACATTTTGTTAATGTAAAGTGGCATTGGTAGTATATGCTTTTATAACTAAATGTTTTTTATAGAATTTAAAAGATAATATGTGACTCTGCAAAGAATTTCAATGAAAGCGTAGATGAAGTTAAAGACATGCAGTCTTTTGTGAAAAAAGAATTTAAAGAACTTCAGGTAAAAGAAGTTGAATCGAAATTTTAATTGATATTTGTGATGCATTTTAAGAATGAATTTTTAATTTCATTTGTTACAGATAAAATATCAAGATACAGTAAACTATTTAAAGACATTAGAAAAGGAACGTATTATGATTGGTTTAGTTGAAGAATATAAGAAAGACATTTCACTCATAGAGGAAAGATACCAGAAAGAGAACGCACAACTGCAGGTATATGTAGAAAATATATATTTGCACCACCCAAATTTTGTTTCTGGATCTGTACTACAGTACAATTTTTTACTATAAAATTTATTTACATTTTATATACCTGTAGTACAACATCTTCGTAAAATAATTCGAGATTTTAATGGCTAATATATTGGGAAATTCGATAATCTAACAATTATATTCTCGTTGTTCCTGCAAGAACTCCTATGTGCAAAATGTAAAAATTTTCAGTAGAAAAAAAAAATACATTTATTCATCCTATGACAGCCGTACATAGGAGACTGTGAATTCTTACACTTTCGAAACAAAGAAATATAATTACATACAGGAGATTTTATTATTTGCTGTACCGGATTACTATTTAAGTTATTTAATAGAGCAAAAAACTGAAAATCGATAAATATGTCACGTAAGAGGTTATTGCAGGAATGACGAAGATATGTAAACATTCATCTAATTGAAGGGCTTGTTGGCAGAAGGGCCTATCCTACCTTTTTAAACTTCTGAGAAAAACGATTCCTCTTTCACCAAGAAGGGAAGCAGTGTGTTTTGCAAAAAAATTTAATTTGATGGAAGGTTGGGATAGATTCTTATTCCACCAGGCCTTCAATTTATCAAATTTATTCAAACCGTAGCATTTCCCTCGACTAATATGTAGATAAATATAAATTAAAAATATTGGTGCACTGTTTGCATGAAGTGTTCGTAATAATCAACTTAATTGATATTTAAAATATAACTTTATATATATAATTTATAGTACATAATTATTATGTGTTAGATATACTGTATTAAACACTTACAGGACTAGTGTTAAGTTAAAGTAATTGTTAATGCACATTATTAGGAGTACTTACCTACCGCTACTATGGTGTTTTTGTTATATCCATAACTAATCAGAAAATGGCGACTATTCAGCAGAAGGCACATTTTATCTTATGACATAAGTTTAGGGCAATTTTGACCATTCAGTGTAAGTTTCGATGTACATACGTGACAGAAACGAATACTGTCTGTGTGTATAAATGTAGAGAGGGCAGATGAATGTCTTATCCACATGTAGACTGTATGTAGAAGTATGTCTGTGATGTCGTACAACATTCAGGAGGGAGAGATGAGACGACCAAGTGAATCTACGAACGATTTTGCGATCCCAGAGATATCATGGAAATGACACAGATGGTTCGATAACGGTCACCAGATAACACAGATCACTGCCCATGCAACAGCTGGCCAACTAGTGAGCCTCGGACTGACATAATAATTCTATGATAACTAGTGAGTGTCAACACTAGTGGTCCCTCTTTGCTACTAGCTGTCTCCTCTGAAAATCACCGAAGCTCGTACACTTCACTGTGAAATCATACTTTTAGATGAGGTTTAGAGTGGAGTTAAGTGGAGAGTGTTTGTCGAGTGAAATTGGTAATGTTGACTGTAAAGGAAATGAAAGTACTCCCGAGAAGATATTTCCCAACACTATCTTAGTCTACTGCAGATTACACTTGTAATCTATGGGTCAGTCGAGCCTCGAGCATTAGTATTTGTTTATTTATTTTTTATTTGTTTATTCGTGTATTTCCGTAACTGGGAATTTTTAACAATAAGTTATTATAATATATATAATGGGCACTTGACTTACCTTAATTCATTTGCTTGTAGACAGAATCGGCCCTTCTCTCTTTCGATATGTTACACACACAATTCATTGTTCTCAAATAAACACTCTCAAACGGTTCTCACAATCACAGGTTCACAACTGCATACAATACCAATACTCGTATTACGAAGGACAAGCCAAAACTAATTCGTGCGTTAGAATTTCCGTTGTGTTGTTTTCCCGTTCCTGACGGGAGTTTGAAAAAATTTCACTTTATGGGATACTAGGAATACCAATTGTGTCAACGAATAACTAAATGACTCCTTCATCGTATCATCGCAATATTGTCCTAAAATGCCAATTAGGCCTATGACCTACCGTAAGATGAATGAGAGAGCAGATATGTAACCTCAAGAATGGAGGGTCAGACGTTGTTTCTTTTCTCTTCTCCAAGAGAGTTTTTTAAAAATCAGAGCTAGGAAATGTTGGCAACAACTCAAAGCGTAGATCTCTACGCCTTAGCTGTACCCTTATTAGCCAGACTCCACTAGGAAGCCACCCCATCCTGTTTCTATTGTGCGGAAGATACAGTAAAAGGCTGAGCCTCTGTTATTACTAGGCTATAGGCTATAACCTATTCCAAAAACATCTATCGATACCAACAGTTCCGTTCACACTGTGGAGTAACGGTCAGCGCATCTGGCCGCGAAACCAGGTGGCCCTGGTTCGAATCCCGGTCGGGGCAAGTTACCTGGTTGAGGTTTTTTCCGGGGTTTTCCCTTAACCCAATACGAGCAAATGCTGCGTAACTTTCAGTGCTAAACCCTGGACTCATTTCACCAGCATTATCATCATTTCATTCAGATGCTAAATAACCTGAGATGTTGATACAGTGTCGTAAAATAACCCAATAAAATTAAAAAAAAAAACAACAATTCCAAATATATTGACCATTATTAACGAACGAGCTGAGTAAAATTTCGATGTTTCTCCTCTATTGAAAATTGTTATTCTACTATTAAACACAAACAAATGTCAAGATTGTTGCAGATTTTTATAGGGGCGTCTCCGCCTAAGAGCCTTTAACTACGAGCCGCTACTGCTCTGGGTGGTATATAAGGTTGTGTTTGCAGCTTGAAAAGCAGACATTCTAGTCATTCAGCTCATGGTGCGCCTTTGAATCATTATTACAGTGTGCCTACCATTAAGCAGCAGCACTTTTAACTGCCTGCAGTTGGGTCATCAGCTTCTGTCATGTGGCTCGCAAGAGACTCTCATAGTCACTTACTCATCATTACAACTAATTGTTGTTACATTAAAAATAAAAATGAAATACATAACTTTATTTAAGAACACTTACCAAGCTAGAAGATGATGTTGAAAGTGTTGAGTCCCGACATCCACACATTTTTTATTTCTGAAAAGGAAATTCCCTTAGTATCTAATGCAAACTCTCTTGTTGCAGAGTGAATTTCTCGGCACATGCCTTCCTGCGGCTGTTTCAGAGACAGGAGATTTATCCAGTACATTTTAATCTGTAATACTTCACTAAAGTTAAAATACATTAGGGATTAGGTCCACGAATCAAGGTGACAAGAGATTTATGCTTATTAATCTTTTAAGTCAGCTAAGATTCTAAGATTAAGACCTGAGTCTTACGATAACCCCTCTTAAGATAACACAGAATGAACTCAAGACAATATTGGACTCACTAAGCCTCTATGGAACAGAGTTAAATTTTCTGCTGGGTATGGCAGTCATTACGACTAAGAATTTCTTTTGTGGTGATCATGTGATTGAAATGGATGTTTCTTCGTTTACTGTACAATAAGTGAGTGAGTGTCAGATTCCAAAGCAGCTATTCTATCGATAGTCTCTACACAAACATCTTAATCTCAAACAGCAGAATAACTAAAATGCTCTCACAATTAATAACACTCAATAAAAGAATTATATTCCAATGGATACCATCCCATTGTGGAATCCTGGGTAACGAGAATGCAGATGCTTTAGCAAAGAAGGGCAGCACTGCTACTTACAGACCTGTTACTAAATCTACGTGTTACTCTGTGAAAAGATTTATTAAATCTACATACTTAGACTACAACAAATAAAATTTGATAACACAATCTCAAGGAAAAAAATGGAACTCTCTGCATCATAATCCACAGTTAATTCCCGAATTACGACGAAAATCGTCTGTAGCTAAATTTAGATTGGCAACAGGCCATGACGGTTTAGCCAAGCACCTGCATAGAATTGGAATATATCAGTCAACTGCCCGCTGTGCAAATCAAACCAAGAAATGGATTCGGAACACCTCAGAATCTGTGCTTCATTGGCTGACTATGACAATATCTTTGAAAAATATTGGAGTGCAAGAGGTCAAATGACTTTATTGTCAAACGCCTGGCATTAGAAAACAACAACAATGGTGAGTGTTTATGTTTATAATCATCATCATCATCATCGTCGTCGTCGTCGTCGTCGTCGTCTTTCATGGATTTAGGCCTGATTCTCTGTTTTGCCTGTTTCCATATCAAGAGAATGAGTCTTGCCATCTTTTCAATGAGTGGCCAATATTTTTTTTCGTTTCTGTGGGTGGTGCCGAAGTGTCATCTTCTGGATTCTTTCCTTGTGCATCCTTCAGGTGTTTCATTTTTGTTATCCTATCTGTGAGATTAAAAGATATTCTATTGTGCCCTGATATTTTCACTACTTTGTTTATCTAGAGGGGTTACAACTGTTGCCACATGTAAGAGTTTCATCTCTGTTGTCTCTATTTTTTTTTATCTGTTCGCCATATTAATTGCCCAATTTTCAGACCCATATGTTAGTCCTGATACTGCCATAAATTTATAAAATTCATCTCAGTCTCTTTCCATCTCTTTTCCTTAGTGCACATCTTATTGTTCTGCACATTCTATAAAACTTGCTCAGTTTAATGTTTATATCTTCCTTTTGGCAGTACAATATGTTTGCTCCCAAATAGTCGAAATTGTTTCTAGTACTTGTACTATTATCCAGGCGATTGTCATTACTTTGTGCCTCATGTGTTTTTTTCTCCTAAAAATGTTATTGTCTTCTTACTAGTTTTGTCTCAGATATTTTCATATTATGCTGTTTTACAATTTCATTCAGCTTATTGGCTGCAATTTGTAGATTTATTTTTTTTTTCACTCAAGATAGAGTAATCATCTGCAAATAAAATGGTAGAGTATTTAAAACAAAGTTTCCTATTATAATTTTTTTTAAATTTCTTGCCATTGTCATATGATGTTGTCACTATATGTATTAAAAATAGCCAATGACATTGGACAAGATTGTTTAATAACTTAATTTATTCTCAGTATTCTACAGTTTATTCCTGCTCCCTTGTTGATGCATTGCGGTTATTCTATAATACAGGCTCTATATGGTTTTTATTATATATCATGGAAAACTTCTTTTCGACATATTTTCACGAGATACTCTATCAAAGGCCTTCTCGTAATCTATAAATAATATGCATATTGGTAACTTAAATTCTCATCTCGCTTGTATTATTTGTTCTATAATAAATGTTAAATCTGAGTATGACCTTCCTTTTCAGGTTGTGATCCCTCAATGAGAAATGTAGTCTGTGTCATGGCTAGTATGAGTACCAGTACTAATTTTATTTCTGTATAACCTATATTTTATGGTATGATTTTAATATGCGATTATATTTTTTCCAGTTGGAGCTTAATTATGAAAAAAGTCGTACTTTGGAAATAATGACTACTGTTTTGGAAGAAAGTGTAGTTGGCAAAAGGAGATGTGAAACGAGATTTTACCACTTACAGGTAAGAACTATACAGTACTTAAATAATTCTATTATGAGAGTTGTAGATATATTTATTTGTAGTTTGTAGTTTTTCAAATGTGTTATAACATAATCCTTGATTTTTGCATGTGAAAAGTGCCGTGAATATAAATTTATCTATTTTTCTTTATGATACGATGTCGTTTTGATGATCGTAATATTAAAAATGATGTAGGCCTGCACATTTCTTTTCTTCGTATTCATTTAATATGTGGCATGAATCTTCCATAATACAATAAACATATTTATCCCGCTATTTTTACTGCTTTTCTTCAATAAAAAAGTTAACTATAAAATATGTCTGCGTGTAATAGTTTTAAATAAGCAAGGATTTAAATTTACATGTCTGTTAAGAAGATGGCCTTACTAGTTCATATTCTGCAAGATATAAAATAATGAAAGAAGATAAAAATAATCCCGTTCATAATCTAATTTTTTGGATACAATATTTCAAATTTGAAAAGCACAGACATGGATAATAAACTCATTAAAAATGTGTGTGTGCGTGCACGCTCTCGCTTGCTCTTTGGGGTAAATCAAAGTGATAGGGCCGATTTTTATTTTGCCTATTTTGCCTTTTTAAGGAGTTTCTTACTAATTCAATAATAAATGCCTTTTTTGTCATTTTAAAGCATTATTTTTTGTTTATTTGCATTTTTCTAATTCATTGTTATGTAACGTGTATGAAATAATGACTCACTTTACTAACAATAGTAAATAAAAGTAATTTATTTCGGTGCTTAATCTGCTAATAATCGTGCTTTAATACTATTGGTGTAATATGAATAATGATTGACATTCCACAGTTACAAATATAATGCCATGTCTCTACGATACGAACAATCAGCTTTATAATTTTTAATATTAAGCCCGTTCTCATAGAAGTTGTCAAGTAGCATTTTCAATTGTTTGCTTTCATATTTTCAAATCTTACTGTTACAGTTTTGTGCTACACGTGTTTATTGTTGTAGGAGAAAGAAATTTGAGTGTGGAACAGTTATTGTCAAGTGACAGAAGATATAAGATTGGTTAGATAGAATGCCTAAATTTGGGAAACCATTGAAAATTAAACTATGCTTAGTGAATTTGGTGTCCATGTGTTTTCAACTGGTAGAATAATTTTGTTATGTAAGGTTTGTGAAAAAACAGTTAATCACGGGGGGGGGGGGGGAGCATTTTATAAGTCAGCATGTGTCAAGTACGATGTAAAAATGTGAGTTATATTGATATAATTCATTTATTGCTAAAATATATTATGCCCTTTTTCAAAATTTATTGTGCCTTTTTTTTTACGTTTTTTGTTATCTTTTTTTGCCTGCCTATTTTAACTGTTATAAATGCCTAAACATCTGGGCTCTAATTATTATCAAGCAAAGTAATGCTTATTACATTTACACTCCCATTGGGTTAAAAGCCTTTTACTAAGTTAATTAGTCTGTAATTTGTTTATACAGTAGGTGACACAATTCCTTTGCTTATAATGATATTCCTGCGGCATTAAACACAACAAAAATATAGACTCTCTAATAACACTATTCTACAAAAAAATGAAATTCTTTTTTTCTGGAGTTAACAGTTGTGATTCTTATAGAAAGTTGTATACTGAATTTGAATCTGTGTTTAGATTTTCTCTGCCAGGCATAGTTTTCTAGTTATTGGGTTTTAATTTTTTGTTCTAATATTTTTCACATTGTACATTGATAATGACAAAAATTGTAACTATTCTGTTCTAGACATACTTAAAAGTATGTAAAATAACATCAAATTCATTATTCGACAGAATATTCCAGCAGTAATCAGCAAGCTTGTAGGCATCCACTTTCTTTCGTGCTGCTTTTTCATGGTAATATCTAGTTGCGAGTCCAAGAAGCGCACTTTCAGGAGCGTGAAGCATCGTAAATCCTTATATGCATTAATCATCTGATTCCCCAATTGAAGGGTTTGCTGCAAAAAAGAAGTAACTCTACATAGTGAAAAGTGGGGCTACCTCCTTTTTGCAGCAAACCCTTCAATTCCTTATATTTACGAGCTCTTCTTCTTCCCACAAGGTTTTCAGTTAGATTCTTAAAACATGTCCATGCTCGTTTTTCTTTCGGTGCTAGGCATACTTCGAAATTTGAATCCTGCTGAAGTTCTCTAATTTGGGGGCCTACAAATACTTCCTCCTTTATGTTTACTGCTGAAAGACATAAACATTTTTTTGAAACATATATGACCTTCTTCCAGCTGCCTTTACAAATTGTTTAATAAGGCTTAACTTGATGTGAATAGGGGGAAGAAGCACATCTTCACTAGCTATCAGTTTCTCAAGCTGTATATTTTTTCTCCCACTTTCCAAATTCGTTGAGGCCAAGTACTGGTATTCTTTCTTATCCTAGATCACATATATAACAGATTGCTCATCCCTATGTTAAAATCGGTATTACTTTGAAGAGAACAACCTGCAGGATCGCCACTCGTCTGCCGTAAACGAACACGAGATGGCAGTACAGACGCTAATGCAATTCAAATGGGAGTTATGACGTGACTCCTTATGTAACTACTAGATGGCAGCATAGTAAACCAGACAAAAGTTGTTAGCGTCAAAGCCTATAAGGCCGAGCAATCTGAGTATATATGATCTAGGTTCTTATGTAACGGTAATTTCTGTCACATTCCACGCACATAAGAAATGTTTGGTGAAGCTTTGTTGCATAGCTAATATGATGACGACTATTTTCAGATCGCCATTTATCTTCCATTTATGCTCATTGTATTTAATTAATATAAGCATATTTTTCAAAATGTCGTATGACTCTCTAACAATAGTAGCAAAGGCAACTGGGACGGAAGGCATTATATTCCCATTGTGAAGTAGAACTCCCTTCAAACTAATTTTGGAGGCATTTGTAAAAGTCTTCAGTCCTGTGGATCATGTCTGAAGTTCAGAGCTCTCATTGTAGTTAGCTTCCTTATAGTGTGTGTAGTTGAATCCAAAAATTCTATTTTATACAAATGTTCGATAAGATAGTCGTGTCCTGTTTTGTAATCAGAATATTACTACTACTTTTGTTCTTTATATGTAAGGTTTTTTTTTTATATATAATTGTCTTCCTGTAGACCCTGTGCCCCGTAACATTTATGTTTTGTGAAAGATTTTTGTGTGTAATTCAATAAAATAATATAAGAACATAATGTAGGAATGTTGTATATTTTAAAAGTTAGAAGAAGTATGAATGTTAATTACAGTTGTACAATATTGTTTTTATGTGAAAACTTTCGTTAATATTCAAAATGTAGTTATATTGTTACATCTTTATTTATGTGCTGTGGCTAACTTTTTTCAATAAACTGTATTTTAATGTATCTGTCAACAGAACAAACTCAAGAAGATGTATGGACTTTCAACGATGTTGAATAATGCCCTTATTAAGGAAACACATTGTTGCCAAAATAAGAAATTAATGTGTTCTCTGAAAAAGGAAGAAATAGTAAGTATCCATCATTAACAGTATACCGGTAACAATAAATACGAGTAATACATAACTTCTTTTTTCTCTTGTAGGCTAGTTTCTTATTCTGTCATGGTTTCGCCATTTTATTCTCCAGAATGCCAACACAGGACATCACACTAACTGTCGACTTATTCTAGGCAGGACTCAAACCCACAACATTCGTCTCTAAATGCCACGAAGGTTGTGTCTTAATTGTTGCTTGCAGTACTGTCTAATCCTTTATTCCTTATTGATTTTAGTACTGTGACTTAATTAACTGGTCCAGGCATCGATTCTTCTTAGTTGCAAAAGTATCAATTCCTTGAAACTCTGATTAATTGCAAGTTGTTTAACCAGTTTCTTTTCAATGGCAATTGTACTGAGAGAACTTAATCTTTCATTCTTCCTTGAATTATGAAGATAATTTTTTACCCTTTTCAGTGTACTCATACTCCTTTCGGAGGAAGCTGTAGTAACTGCGAATGCCAAGACCAACTAGATAAGTCGTGTTATCTCTTTATAGATGGCGTGAAGACCCTTGCTAATTATGAATTTCAGAAGGTCTGCAGGGAGTAAATGCTTTTCTTCATCTACATAAATATTATTTAATTAACGTTCTAATCTTTATTTGTTGAAAAATGGGTATGTGGACAGAAGGTTATTTAATTTCATAGCAGGAAAATTTAGCTTACATCCCACAAAGTTATTTTGATCTAGGAATTCAACACATTTTATCTTTACAACATCTCCGAAACGCGTTTCCATTTGTACAGTCATTTGCACTTGACGTAACTCTAAAGCCAGAAGAGCACTGAAAATTATCACGTATAAACTGTTCTTGTCTGGAGAGAAGTTCCAGTAATAATTCAAGATAATTCCCTTTGTTGTCAGAACTTTCATCTTCAAGCCCTTGCTTACCTAAGAAGCAAACAACTTCGATAAGTCTTTCAGTTACAAATTTATTTTGTTTCACAATTTCATTATGTTTATTGGCTTGAAGCTTAGTTTCTTCAGAAATTGCATGTTCAGTTCTTCCACGACCTAACAAGAGAAAACTCTATTCATTCTGAAGATGTTTTCTTTAACTCTGATGTTTCTGGGCTTTTCTACAAGAATTTTTTTTATGACACAGACCCCATAAGAAGATGATGACCACTCATTTTCACTCCCAATCAGAATACAGATATGTATAATAATGTAACTTATTTGTCTCACAGAGCACACTGATATCTCAGGATATTTCTCATACCGTGAGAATTGAAATTTTCTATTTTGTTTTTCTCCATCCACTATTTTAATATGCAAATGTGTTGTCGATCTCCTATCTTTGTAAGCACATTTTGTTTCATACATCCAACTTGAAAACGGTTTCTCTTTTAATTAAAAAAATAATGACCTCAGTGTTCTCTCAACATGAGCAATTTTTACACAAAATAAGTATGCACGCACACGTACACGTGAATGTGCTGCATTGTTGAGCATTAGTTTGATCAAATGTACGTGTGCTTGTGTGTGTGTGTGTGTGTTTTTTTTTCCCTCTCTTATAACTCATTAATTTTACAGAATTTGGTATTCACAAGCTGGGAATTTAAATCTAAAATCTGAATCCAAGAGAAATTATAAATTGAGTCAAAATTGTTATAGCATTCAGTGGTAGAGAATGTGGCAGAAGTTGTAGATACGTTTTGCTCTAACATGAGCAGGATTGTTCAGTGTTACAACACAAGGCCATGCAAAGATTTCTGAGCACAGTGATCGTTTTCTTGTGTTGCAGATTCTACGCGAATGACATTCAGCAGCTGCACAGACCAGAAATCGTGCCTATGCAGCAATGAACGGAGTGAACATCCTTCATCAATATGGCAGAATGTGAAGAATAAGATGTGTGAAAGTCCTAAAATATATGCATTATAAAAGTTCCCAACAATAAATCTTCAAAGAACTCTTCGTATTCACTGTTACAAAATGGTCTAAAAACAGCAAAACTTGTAAAGGATGTTCCTGATCAGAAAACAGCAAAAAGAATTGGCCGAAAATTCTTCATATGTGTTACTTAACTATAATGTTATATTATTGTGAGACCAGTAGATTTTTTTGTATGTTTAGTGATCAGTAGCATAAACTCAAATTTTGTATCAAAATAAAAATGTTTGGTTTTTCTGGTCAGTCTACTTTTCTTTGCATTCATTGTTTCTTTAATACATTTCTCATGTCATTTTTTTTTCTCTTATTAGATCCAACATGTTGGACACATATGTAAAACCCTGTAGAAGAAATTGGGGATGATTTATTATTCCTACACACTGGAAATGGATTATGTCTCTGGCTCTGATGATTATGATGATGTCATTGTTATCGTTGATGATTGTGATGATATTGGCGATGATGACTGTGATGTGATGATAATGGTAGTTGTGATAATGATGTGATGATAATATTGATAAAATTATAGTAGTACAAGACTGGCTATGGATTAGAAGGTGTGGGGTTCGATCCCGAGTGGTGACAGAATTTTCTTATTGCCAAAACTTCCAGAACAGTCTGAAGAGTCATGCAGCTTCCTATCAAATTGAGTATCGTATTTTTCCCGGGAGTAAAATGACAGTCGGATCATGGTGCCGACACACCATTCTAGTGCTGAGTTCAAGAAATCATGGAGCTCTACCTCCATATTCCCCAAAATGCCTTAGAGAATGTGTGTAGAGAATATCTTTACCTAAATTAATGACGATTGTAAGTGGCTACTAAATGATGATTATGGTAGTAGTAGTACTGGTAGTGACAGTGATGTTGTTGTTGTTCTTGTTGTTTTGATGGTGGTGGTGGTGGTGGTGGTGGTGGCGGCAGCAGCAGTAGTTTACAGTAATATACCGTACAGTGTCATTCTTAACCTACACTTTAACACTAATGAAAATATACATCTTGATTACACAACTTTTAATACTATATCACTTCGGAATATGTATTATATGTCTTTTTCGTGTTAAATTTTACCGTACCTGGTTAACATGTTTCGGCCTGCTATTGGCCATCTTCAGAACTGGTTGTTGCTGGTCTTGGCGCCTTTTGTTTTGTTTCCTGTGGGAGTGTGTTTGTGTAGTGACAAAATTACAAAACACTTCCACATATGCAGAACACATCACAAATGCTAATCACACCTACAAAGACATAAACATAGACATGGAAATTCTACACATCCAACCAAAAAGCCAGAAACTAAACACATTAGAACAATACGAAATATACAGACACACACAAACACATCCAAATGAAATCTCAGCACACAACTCAATTTCAGAACACACACACTCTTTGACTCCACATTATACTACACAAACACACCCCCACAGGAAACAAAACAAAAGGCACCAAGACCAGCAACAACCAGTTCTGAAGATGGCCAATAGCAGGCCGAAACATGTAACCAGGTACGGTAAAATTTAACACGAGAAAGACATATAATACAAATAAATACACAGTGATATTGTGTGCTCACATTTACAGCTTTCCCCCATTTTAAAACCACGGGATGTGACAGCCTGTTATCAAAGACCATCGTGTGCAAGTACAATTCTCACAATTTGGAAGAACTCGAGGAGAAAATTTTCTCCATAAACTTGCAAGATCTTTTTCGTGTAAATTCGAACTTTTAAAGGAGATACCAGTTGTGCCTAGATTCACGCAGAGAACATTTCTAGGAACTACTGTGAATTGGGTGAATATTTTGCCTGCTTTTATACCGAGGTCATGTCTAATGTTTCAAGGTGAAGTAACAGGAGTGCCAGCAGGTTTTCATCAGGGAGGGGCAAAAGACTTCCTCGATACCTATGTTGTTAATTTTTGACAGTAACTTTCTGTGCAGATTACCTCTTTCCCGATATACTGCAACGAAATCAACACACATGGGAAATATATACAGAGTGAACCATAAGTAATGTCATTAATTTCATGTGGTTATTCTTTGAGATATTTCAAACAAAAGAGTTTAACACAATTTTGCTCGATTTTGCTTCCTTTTCGAGATAAAAAATGTATATGAAACATTTCATAGCATGGTTTGGGAAAGTTATTGATTTAATTCCCAATATGTTCAGTTAATTTAAGAGAGCAGTGTATTATGATAAAAAATGATTGATAGAATTTCAGCTTTGTCCTTTAAATGTGCAGAAATTTGATCCGAGATGTAACTCTTCGTTCTGCAAAGGAATATTTGTATATACTTCGTACAATGAGAAAGCAAGATCGTGGAATGATAGCAGAGAAAACAAACATGATTCAGCCAAGATTTAAACTCGAATTGCTGGCTATTTGCTAAGAATGCTTCTGAAGAATATGGTATGATATGATTCTAGTTTTTGTTGTATTCATTTATATTTTCACTCTTTTTTTTCTGAAGTAACAGCATAGAAAAAAATATGTGCTAAGAAAAAGATGAGGTGAAATGAAATGTATTTCATGCTATGATTTGGTACAGCAATTTAACTGTTCGTTGTTTAACATATTTGTGAAAAAATGTAAATTTAACTTGATTGTACCAGGTTATTTTTAACAATGAAAATTAACAGCCCATGAAGGGCCAAGGCTGACAAGCCGACTGTTGGCATCATGCCTCAGCAGAGATGAACGATTATCCAACCAGAACGAAGTTGTCGTGTGGTTACCATGATCCCCCCAGCCATTATATCTAGTTTTTGTAACTTGATTTCACTACCTATCATAGCTCCCCAACTCTTCGCAATGCTCGTTGGACACCGGTCCCATACACTGACCAAAAATATATTTTGTAAAATATGTAATAAAATGCAGAACAACATGAACATACTGCTTTTTTCCAGTGACATTTTCAAATATCATTATAATTCTGTAAACAAACAAGATAAGGACTACGTAAAAATAAAGCTGGAGACATAACATTTAACAAGAATTAGATGAGAGCAATAATATAATTTCTCAGTACAATATATTTATTTCCATGAACAGGCATCTAGGTTTACTAAATATGGATTTATATGATATATGGAAATGTAACTTAGATTACACAAGAATGAAATGGAAGTAACTCAACGTAATAATTGTCGATTGATGTGTTACTGGTTAGCATGTTTGATGGACCCAAGTTCAAATCCTGGGTACATTCGGCTTTGAACCTTGAGTTCATTTCACAATCATTAATTCACATATCATCAACGTCTATAACATACCCTGGTGTGCTGTACTTGTACAAGAGCGTGGCCATTTGGCTACAAATGTCATTCACAAAACAGGAGAGGTACCTAAGCAAATAAGCCTCAGGCAGAGGTGCAAGTATTCGGGTTCCTCTTCTGTACAAGAGAGAAAAAAAAACATAATAACTTACATAGATGTGAAGTATTATTAGTCATTCAAGAAGAATTAGATGAGAGCAATAATACAACTTCTCATTACAATGTATTTATTTCCATAACATCCAGTTTAGTACTGACTTATCTGTCATACATTAAGTGCAGCTATCAATATTCAGTAATCAAATTTGTAACAAATTACGGTACGGTATAAGACTTGTGTATTATAGTTTGTACAGCACTTTAAAGAGAAATAAGTGTAAATACATTAATACAACATGAACATAAATGACAGTACTTTAGAAATGGTTTTGTTATATTTTGTATGGTATAAAGAATGTATTATATAATATAGTAGTAGCAGTAATAATAATAATAATAATAATAATAATAATAATAATAGGCCACTAGTGTAGCTTAGTCGGCTGAGGCGCTTGCCTGCTGATCTGAAGTTGCGCTTGGACGTGGATTCGATTTCTGCTTGGGCTGATTATTTGGTTGAGTTTTTTCCTTGGGTTTCCCCAACTGTAAGGCAAATATCAGGTAATCTATGCCGAATCCTCGGCCTCATCTCGCGAAATACCATCTCGCTATCACAAATCCCATTCAAGATGATTAGTTATGGAGATATTAGAGGTAATACCTAGAAATCTATCTTGCAATTTTTTCCAAATGTCTATTGGGGCAAGTATTATTTTCGTGGGAAACGCTTCTTTATTCACGAGTTTAAGCTCGGACTGCAACGTCCACATGTCCTTGTCGAGCAACCCGCACTTCCAAATTGCACTTTTGTCACTCTAAACATCGCACACACAGGTCTGCTAGAATTTAGTTCAATGTCGGACAATGGGTGTGTCGAGCAGCACGCTTTGAAAACCAGCATCTGCTTGACGTACGCAATGGAAATATCACGTGCTTATCTTCACAATGCGAAACATACTGTCAGGGGCGGGCTGTCGGTCCTTAGGGGTCACTGGGGCCGTGCCCCACCAATATTTCGTTCCCCAGAAAATTTCTTTTCACATTTAAGGGGAGAGGATGGTATTTTTTGGTGAAAAATGAGTAAATTAAAAAAAAAAATTCTTTAAAATACCCTGTGATATGTGTGGAATGCATAGCATAACATTTTGTGGGTATTTGTACCCTTATCGGATGTTGAGTCGCCATTTTTAAACTTCCTGTGCTATGGATTTTTAAGTCACACACCCACTTTTATTGGTTTCCAGTTACTTCATTTTTTTTTGCTACATTGCCAGACAAAAATGGATATAATTTCTGAACTATTAAAGATACATGCATGAAATTTAGAACACACATTCTTTAGACTATTAGAAAACTTTTCTCTGTAACAGAATTTTGTTAATTGATTTCATTTTAAAAATACGTCCATTTGTTTGCAAGAAAAGAAATCAGAAAATTGTTATTAAATTTTAATTGTTTATTTTACAAACGTAGGGACTAATATCAAAATTCTGTTACTGACAGTTTGTAGAACATGCTTTTGCAAATACATTGCAAATAACTGTTTGAATCTATCTTTAAAAACGATTCAGATATATCGGTTTTAGTACAATCCTGCATTGGGTATATTTTTTTTCAAATTTGGCCCCCAATTTTTTTTTCAAAATATTTTTATTTGGTTGAGTTGCAACAGCTATGAGCTCTCTACATACAAAAAATTAATATTTTACACCAAATAGGAAAAAAGTTAAAAAAAAAATACCATCCTCTCCCCTTAAAATGCGTAAATTTTGTTCAGGACAGTGTACTGGATTCATAATAACAGTAAATTTCATCACATGACGCGATGTGTGTGTCAGTAAAACGTCAGAGTTTGTATGAGCCTAAATATTGTGAACTTGGGTTCGCGTCAAAGGGTTCCACAACTTGAATCACTTTAGCGCTCAACTGCCATGGTATGCAATGTTCGCTACGACGAAGATTCACGAAGTGTTACGAAGTTGCCGTTACGAATAGGCTATAATGCTTCGCATTGGGGCCCGACGAGCGTGGCCCGCCTGCCAGACGGAAGCCATTCGCAGTTATTCCACAGTCTAGTTGAGTATATACAGTCACGAAGCTCAATACATAGGGAATATGCATCCATAGATAGTTGCTAACCATTAGGATCGCTACTATCACCTCATCACAGACAATGCGAAATAGTACCGGCACAGTCTATTGTTCCTAGTACCCTCAACAACTCAAGCTTCGTCACTATGTATATAAACTACTAGATTGTGGTTATTCGTTGTTCTGTGAGTCGCAGTGCCACTTGAGTAGTGAGTTAAATCTAGAAGTGTCCGTGTGAACTTTGAACAGTGCATGCAAGCTAAGTGTGAAAACATGAATAAAGTGGATTACCTATTAAAAACATTGTTTTCTTCGTTAAAATTAGAAGATAAACTTGAAGTTAAACGATTAGGCACACATCAACCTAATGACTTCAGTTTTACACAGGCGGATGGCAAGAAAAAAAGAGCTTTCTGCAACTCGTGGTTTACAAAGAATTCCTGGCTAACTGTAAGTGGTGAAAAAACAAAGTTTATTTTGTTTCTATTTATTGTTGTTTGATGGCGGGGGCTGTGGACATCGACAGGTTGAAAAGATCTAGAACATTTAAGTGAGTGCATAAAAAAACATGAAGAAAGTGCAGTCAGTACATTTAGAAAATGCTTGTAAGTTTAAACTATTTGGGACAGTAAATATCGCAGCACAGATTCATTCCGCGGTTAAAATTTCGAGCCAGAAAAACAACGAACAGGTCACAAAAAACAGGCATATAGCATACTATACTCATTTTTTTCTGAAAGATGGGACGTGACAGGAGCGTTGCGATCGGAAAAACAACTGAATGTCACATAGCGTGGTAGGTCTGTTTCTATGGTAACAACGATTGAGTTGCCAAACTTACAGTTCCCACATGGCGAGTGCTTAATAGCTCTCTTGACGACATTTATGTATTGTGCACACAAAGTTAGCATTGGTACTGTAACGTTTATTTTTACTTTGTAACCACACCTGTCAACAATGTGACTTTTATTCTTAATAATTCACCCTACAAAAATAGGTATACTCCACTCAACATATCAACACAATAGTCGTTATTGCACTCCACACGATGACAATGACAAAACACGTATTTTTGAGAATCACAACAATGTACTCCTAATTTCAATTAATGTTCACAAAGCACTAAGTGCACAACAAAACTGTCAGTTCTCAGTTCACAATTCACTTGCCTTAGCTAGTTCTTCTAGTTCACTGTTCAAGTTCACTGCACATCGAACTCAGATCCTCCGGATACGTCGCCCTCGTCTGGCCATTGCCACAGTTACGGACTCACACAAGTTCACTGCACGTCGAACTCAGATCCTCCGGATACGTCTCCGCTGTCCAAGACAAGACTTGATGGCTGACTGAAGACTAACTCTGCCGAAGATTGCTCGCGCTTTTATTACTAAACCGCATGTTCTAGGACCTTCGATTCGCGTGGCTTACAGAATCTTCGAGAGAGAACCATGTCTCGACACTTCCTTACTTCGCCCAGCCACAGTAGTTTTTCTCCCCTTGCTCCGCACCGCTCTACAGCTCCTACCGAAGCTCGAGTTTCCGTTTCCACGCGCCTTCCCTCTCGCTAGATGCGTGCGCAACTCCCTGACGCTACCAGAATCTTCCAGCATGGCGCCACAGTACGTTTCGTCTTTGATTCTCAGTCGATTTTTGTATTGTTTTCTTACCTTCGTGTCAATTGTCAATGAATGTTTTAACGTCAGCCATCTTAACGACAATTGCTAGCTTCCATCAGCTGGCAGCGTGGTAGTCCATATTGGCAACATGATACTAGTTCCAAGTTCGGCTGCTTAACTGTCATATCCCATCTTTCAAAGAAAACAAGTATAGGGAGAGTAATTGATTCTTTAGTATTTTGCGGAACTCACGAATTATCACTGAGGGGTCATAACGAAAATCAGGGATCTGCAAATCGGGGAAATTTGTTAGACTTGCTATCTTTACTTGCCAGTCTTGATAATGTATGTGATGAACACTTAAACAGTACTAATGTTTTTAATTCATACACTATACAAAATGAATTATTAGACAGTATGTATGAGATAGCCTATACATCGAAGATCTGAAGCAGGACATTAATTCTACAGATTTTGTTACTGTGCACTCTGACGAAACAACACATAACCTGCAAAAGCCAATAAATTTGTTATTATTTTGAGATACATAAAAGGTTCTAAACCTGTGGAAAGGTTTCTTTTTTTCAAAGAGGTAAACAATCGCATGGCTAATTGTCTGAGCGAGGTTCTAAAACAAAGCCTACAACCTTTCAATTAGAAAATAAACTCATAGCTGAAGTATATGATGGTGCTGCAGTAATGAGTGGAAACCAGGGTGGGGTCTAAGACTTTGATGCAGAAAACATTTCTTCATGTGAAATTTGTTCACTGCTACGCCAACCAACTTAATTTAGTTATAAAAAGTGCATGTTCAAAACGCATTAAATCAGTGAAGTTGTTTTTTGCAAATATTAGTGGATTCACAACATTCTTCTCCACTTTACCTAAACGCAATGACCTACTCTGCACAAGACGAGCACACCTTCTTTATAATTCTGCAAATTGGCGAGTTTAATGTTGAATTTGCGTTGTTAATAGTTTTAGTTGTGTTGTGCTGAACTAGTTTTTAAGTAGAAACAAGCAACTAAAATTAAATAAAAAATCTTGGTGCATTATTTAACGTATACCGCAAAAATTTGTGAAATATCTAGCCCCATCAACAAAAATGATCACGAGCCGCCACTGGGTACTGTACGTATTCTAACATCAGTTTAAACTGTGACATTGCTCAGAGAACTCATAGTACAGTAGGCCTACTTGAAAAACAAACCAGCTGTGTAGGGCCTACAGTTGAATCGGGGATTGCAGAAACAGCACATATCACGAAAACTAAATTTTTCAGTAGACACAAAAAACGGTATTAGGGTAAATTAGGGTCTGTTGGACAGTCGGGCATGTTGGACACTTTGTAGTTTAACGTGTTATCTCGCCACTTGTGGGCACCACATTCTGCTAGAAGTCAATGACGGAAGTAGGCACGAGTGGGGCTACTTCCGTCATTGACTTCTAGCAGAATGTGGTGCCCACAAGTGGCGAGATAACACGTTAAACTACAAAGTGTCCAACATGCCCGACTGTCCAACAGACCCCAATTTACCCTACTGGTGGTAGACCACTTCATTGATTATAGTACTGGCTTCTTCAGACAGAAGTCTATAATAGATGTATCGTTTTATGCTAAAGTTATTCGAATCTAATGAATTGTTAATGAAATAAATCAATATAATACATTAGCTTGACATGTGGTGTTTCTGCAAGGAATCAAAATTGTAGTATAATAATTTCAGTTCAACTAAAGTTTATTTGTCAAATTAGGGATATAATACAGTATATGCATAGGCCTACTGTGTATTTAATACATAAGTTCAGCATATAAATGAACTTATTTTTCCACAATAGGCCACTGAAGAATATTATTGTAAAGTTCTTGATATTCGTGTGGTGTCTAACGCATTAGTTTGCGTATATCGTCAAGCTTCTCTCTTTGAATTGACACGATTTTGTCTGGATATGCCAATGAAGAAGGTAAATATGGCATTCTTCTTTGTACTTACAAGCAAAGATTCTCATGGGGGCAGATAAAAAATTAATCTTTTTTCTTCCACTCATTTTAATAATGTCAAAATAAGGGCTTACACAAATTTTGGCCACTCGAGCGCAATTACGAAGGCCTTAAAAAAAGTTTCCCTTGGGCCGTTTACAGAAAGAGAACAAAATTTCATGGAAAGTTTTATTGGAACAGATATAGCAATTGTTGAGTTATTTTTCAACATATTCCCCACCAGAATTTAGATATTTGTCATTCAGTGAGATCAATTTTTATATCCTTGTGTCGCAGATGTCTGCCGTCTGGAATCGGAACCAATGTATCGGCATATGTCTTTGACATGAGTTGTTTCTGCGCGCTTCCAGGATTTCACAGGTCTCCGAATGTGAGACGGCTATACTGACATACGTGGTTTCTACATGGAATGATAGCCCTATATCAACAGTCCATGAAACTCGAATAAATTCATTTCGCCACAAATAGTGACATGTGCTGTTTTTGCGATTTCTGATTCAGTTATTTTCTTCGCAGTTCTTGCACTGAAACCAAGAAATCTGACCATTTCAGGGACATGTCGCACACATCACATCGTTGTTACGTTCTTGACATTTAACTCCAGTTACTACGCACTATGGATCAAAAGTAACTTTGACCCATTTGACTTTAGGTATTGCCTCTAATAACTCCATAACTAATCATCATACCATGACGGTTCTTATCTCGTATTTCATCGCCACAATACCCTCTATCACACTCTTGTCTTTGAAGACGGCATTTAGTATTCACTCTGCATACCTTCATTTCCCGTAACTATGGTCCTGGAACACAACTATGGTCCACGATACAACCATTCAAAGAACATTGTAGAAGTAGCATAGATTTTTCGTAGATAGCTGCAGTGACTTGACTTCGAACTACAGTACAGCAGAAATATTGAATGGTTGTAACGTGGACTATAGCTGTGTTCCAGGACCATAGTTATGGGAAATGACGGTATTTCTTTAAAAAGGTAAAGGTATCCCCGTAACATGCCATGAAGGCACTTGGGGGGCATGGAGGTAGAGCCCCATGCTTTCCATGACCTCGGCACTAGAATGAGGTGGTGTGGTCGGCACCACGCTCTGACCGCCTTTTACCCCCGGGAAAGACCCGGTACTCAATTTTATAGGAGGCTGAGTAAACCTCGGGGCCGTTCTGAAAGTTTGGCAACGAGAAAAAATCCTGTCACCACCTGGGCTCGAACCCCGGACCTTCCAGTCCGTAGTCAGCTGCTCTACCAACTGAGCTACCCGGCCGCCGGTATTTCTTTATAGACACGAAAAATTATCTCGAACATATTTTTGGGATGATATGTCATATTGAAGTAAGTAACGATGTCGTAATGATCCTTTCCCTTGTTATCAAGTGGACCTATAATATGTAGTAGGCCTACTGGTCTCAGAGGTCACTAATCTGATTTACATGAGAAATATACTTTATCACAGTATACTGCAGAAGCAGTACCCGTAGTAATTATCAGAGAACATGTCTATATTTTCGAATGTATAAGATAATTCCAACTTCGTTGTTTACAGGCTTTAACCAAAACACTTTGAACTTCTTCTGCAGCGCACCATAAAATGAGTAAAGCATGATCAATACTGTTTTAATATTACAAACTATTCGTAATATGACCCGCGCCGTAGCGTCGTATTATAAGGTGTCATTCGTTACGGAATGAGCGCTAGTTCGATTCTTCATGGGGAAGTTTTTCTCATGAAATTAGTGCTGCTCATCGGAGTGACTACTACCGCGGAGGAATTGGAGATTATGAATAAAGCTCTCCACCGGTGATCTCCGGTACTATCGTAGGTGGAACAGGGGACATACGGAGGGATGCGGTGGTTCGGAGCGAAGCTAAGTTGGAGTACGTAGAGCTCAGGGACGACCGGCGCGTACGGAGTGAGGGTAGTTGTGAGTGGAATAAAATGGCACCAAATCGTTTATCCGTCGCATGGAAATTCTTGAATTTAGTTGAAGGTAATAATAAGGTCGCACGCTGTTAACTTTGTGGGCGAATTCACTCTAAGGGTGATGGTACTTCGAATTTGTTAGACCATTTGAAGCGATCGCACAATCGCGAACTTGAAGAAAGTAAGTAAATTTAACTGTTCAAAACACTGTTGAACTCTTTTAAAAAGCGTGTTTACTTTGATTTATATATAAAAGTTCTAATAAATAATTTCGTGGTTTTGTGTGCAGAGTAACATTGCGAAGTCCACACCTGTGGAGTAACGGTCAGCGCGTCTGGTCGCGAAACCAAGTGGCCCGGGTTCGATTCCCGGTCGGGGCAAGTTACCTGGTTGAGGTTTTTCTGGGGTTTTCCCTCAACCCAATACGAGCAAATGCTAGGTAACTTTCGGTGCTGGACCCCGGACTCATTTCACCGACATTATCACCTTCATTTCATTCAGACGCTAAATAACCTGAGATGGTGATACAGCGTCGTAAAATAACCCAATAAAATAAAATAAACATTGCGAATGAAAAACTGAAAAGCAGAAGAATTTCAGCAAAAAAGGACCCTCTGAGATTGATCTAGCATATTGTTACGATATGAAACTCCAAACTTCAGTGATGAGCCGCTTACTTGAAATGAAATATGAGTTGGTGATTGTGTTGCCAGAAAAGCCAAACGCTCCTAGGACGCTAACAGGTCCAAATTTGGATATCTCTATGGCGTGGACCAGGTTAGATAGATTCTCTAAATTTTAAAATGTAGGTATGTAAGTGTTTAGGCTAACATTAAGAGTCGTGGTTGTTGTACTAGTACTTGCAGTCAAAAATAAATTATTACCATTCAGATACACATTGACGGTTAATTAGTGATATCGTTTTCGTAGTTTTAAAATTACGCAAAACATTTGATACGATTTTCTTTAACTGCTTTAGTGCTATTGTTCCAAAGGTCCACAGTCTAGAAAAAAAGTCTTGAAATTTCTATAAAACGTAACTTTCGAGGCAATAAAAATCATACATAACTTATATGGAATATTTAAAAGGCAACTTGAGTTATTAGATTAAAATATTGAGTTTCATTCTGAAACTAAAGAAACATGTATTAATAATATAATTACAATTATTATCCTTAAGTTGATATCCGCATATATTTTTTATTACAGAGGAAGAGTGATGCATTTTAGAAGAGACAGTTCAAATACTGACACCTTTTAACACAATGATCACAATCCTGTCTGGTGAAGAATCTTAATAAATTATTTTGGACTGTAAACTTTAACCCATTGATACCACACGTTTCTTTTGTTCCATTCTGAAACTCTCTTAATATATTTTACGTTAAACTAAACCGATTAGAATAATAATTGACAAAAACTGTTTGTGAATAAACGAGTGTTTCTAGGAAAATTATAAATGTTTACATTAGCTACTGAAAAGCTTCACTTCTGCGTTAGTTTTCAGTTAATTTTAATGTTATTAATTTGATCAATGACATAAAACTAATACGCCTTTCCACATATACTGTGAATTAAAAAAAAAAAAAAAAAAAAAATCAGCTAACATAGTACTTCAAGCAAAACAAGAAAAAAAGAAGATTCAAAGAGAGAGAGAGAAATAAAAAAGAGAAAATAAACAACAAAATATTACACACTTATTTTAAAAGATACGCGGGACGTCAGCGGGCTCCAATCACTACCTGATCCGATTAAAGGAATGCTCAGCGGAAAATGTATGTCTGCGCCGCAGCACATATACAACCTGCGCGGCATCAATCGGAGGTAACCGGAGATCTCCGATTGAAAGCGCACAAACAACCGCTCCGGAGAAAAACCTAATCATAAGCAGCACTACATGAAATGTCGGCTAGTGTATGGAATCTTGTTTTTCCTCCTTCTTGTTAGCAGTTAATAAATTCCATTCCTCTAGAACTCTGAGTCTTTGAATGCGAAATAATTTCTCATAACCCGTTGTTGAGTGACTTAATTTTTGTTATGCTCTTTGCATTAACTTAAGTGGTTCTGCAGTGAAACAAAGAAAATCAATTTGTGAAATATCTAGGAAACAGGTACATAAGTTTGTCTATAGCTTCCAATCCGAGACTTTCCAAAGAATACCTTGGCCATTGACATTGACTAACACACATTCCTTCTGAAGAAGAGCTTCTTTAACTTGAGTTAGCAGATCTGAGTAGGCCTAAATGCCGACGACAATTTCTCTGTGCTACAGAAAGTCTTGATCCAGACATGGAGTGTAAACCAACGAGTTAGAAACTCGTTGGTGTAAACATTCTTGTACACTGTTCTGAAAATTACCTAACCTTTAGGCGATCTTGACTTTCTTGTCTTGCTGTAGCATAGCCATCTCTATAGAGGGCTATGGCAGAACACTATGAATGAATGAATTAAGGTGTTAACATAAAGATATACCAAAAGAATATATTAGGATGAATGATATAACAAAACACTGGTAGATTGTTGTACAGCGTATTAAGAAGTATGTGGGGAACCTTTCGGGTATGGACAGGGCCACTAAAAACAAGTAAAAAATTTAATGTAAATATAGGCTAGTCAATTACGCTTTGTTTTTTAATTACAGGTACTTTTTATTTCATATGTTTTTACATGTTTGCTTATTACAACTTTATATTTAGGCCTACTTCTCTGTTTACAAGGTCGATGTATACTTCTACAGATGGTGCTCAAAATGGCCATCATGAGTTCTAATATAGATTTATATAAGAGCCGTGTCATAGATTTGTCTGAAGTGGACAATTAAAAGCATTTTGAATCTTGCGTACACTACTTTTAACACTTGAATATAATTAATTGATTAACTAGTGGACTTACTAGTGTTAATTATGTAATCCTGCCGGACAATTCTTACATAATTAACACTAGTAAATCCACTAGTTAATTAATTAAAAGCAATTGTGTATTCGAAACCTTTTGAGCACATTAAAATACTTTGCCAGCGAAATGAAGAAGAACGTCAGCAGATACAACAGAGCTGGAATGTGGGGGAGAGGAAGACGCTTAGACGTCTGTATTTCTGTAGAACTGCCAGCGTAATTAAGAAGAATGTTAGCACATGCAAGAGACACCTGGAATGTGGAAGAGAGGAAGACGCTTAGATGCCTGTATTTCTGTAGAACTGCCAGCGTAATTAAGAAGAATATTAGCACATAACAAGACACCTGGAAAATGGAAGGGAGGAAGACGCTTAGACGCCTGTATTTCTGTAAAACTGCCAGCGTAATTAAGAAGAATATTAGCACATACAAGAGACACATGGAACGTGGAAGAGAGGAAGACGCTTAGACGCCTGTATTTCTGTAGAACTGCCAGCGTAATTAAGAAGAATATTAGCACATACAAGAGACACATGGAATGTGGAAGAGAGGAAGACGCTTAGACGCCTGTATTTCTGTAGAACTGTCAGCGTAAATAAGAATAATATTAGCACATACAAGAGACACATGGAATGTGGAAGAGAGGAAGACGCTTAGACGCCTGTATTTCTGTAAAACTGCCAGCGTAATTAAGAAGAATATTAGCACATACAAGAGACACCTGGAATATGGAAGAGAGGAAGACGCTTAGACGCCTGTATTTCTGTAGAACTGCCAGCGTAATTAAGAAGAATATTAGCACATACAAGAGACACCTGGAATATGGAAGGGAGGAAGACGCTTAGACGCCTGTATTTCTGTAGAACTGCCAGCGTAATTAAGAAGAATATTAGCACATACAAGAGACACATGGAATGTGGAAGAGAGGAAGACGCTTAGACGCCTGTATTTCTGTAGAACTGTCAGCGTAAATAAGAATAATATTAGCACATACAAGAGACACATGGAATGTGGAAGAGAGGAAGACGCTTAGACGCCTGTATTTCTGTAGAACTGCCAGCGTAATTAAGAAGAATATTAGCACATACAAGAGACACCTGGAATATGGAAGGGAGGAAGACGCTTAGACGCCTGTATTTCTGTAGAACTGCCAGCGTAATTAAGAAGAATATTAGCACATACAAGAGACACCTGGAATATGGAAGAGAGGAAGACGCTTAGACGCCTGTATTTCTGTAGAACTGCCAGCGTAATTAAGAAGAATATTAGCACATACAAGAGACACATGGAATGTGGAAGAGAGGAAGACGCTTAGACGCCTGTATTTCTGTAGAACTGTCAGCGTAAATAAGAAGAATATTAGCACATACAAGAGACACATGGAATGTGGAAGAGAGGAAGACGCTTGGACGCCTGTATTTCTGTCGAACTGCCAGCGTAATTAAGAAGAATATTATTAGCACATACAAGAGACACCTGGAATATGGAAGGGAGGAAGACGCTTAGACGCCTGTATTTCTGTAGAACTGCCAGCGTAATTAAGAAGAATATTAGCACATACAAGAGACACATGGAATGTGGAAGAGAGGAAGACGCTTAGACGCCTGTATTTCTGTAGAACTGCCAGCGTAATTAAGAAGAATATTAGCACATACAAGAGACACCTGGAATATGGAAGGGAGGAAGACGCTTAGACGCCTATATTTCTGTAGAATTGCCAGCGTAATTAAGAAGAATATTAGCAGATAGTAGATACAAGAGACACCTGGAATGTGGAAGGGAAGAAGACGCTTAGACGCCTGTATTTCTGTAGAACTCATCATAGTTATTTTGAACACTATTTGTAGAGTTATGCATGACTTTGTAAACAAAGATGTAAAAATAAAGTTTAACATGTGTGAACTAGAAAGTACCTGTAATTAAGAAACGAAGTGAAATCGGCTGTTTATTTACATGTACTTTTTGCTTGTTTTAGGTTCTCTATAAAATATTCCACAAAGGTTTCCCACATATTAGTGAACAATCTGTGTATGAAGAAGAAAATTTAGGAAACAAATTATTTTCATAATGAAACAAATAGTATCATAAATAAATATCCTACCGCATCGACATTCCTCCATTATTTTTAAGAACCCTAAGAACATTGATTACTTAATAAAAGAATTTTCATCTAATTCCAATAAAACTGTGGATATCGGAAAAATGAAGGTAAAGGATTAGTAAGTCATATTATTATATGTTCTTCCTCTGAAGCGGCGAGAGAACATTTTATAGCATATGAAGATCATAGAGAGTTAGATCTACAGTATTTGTCACATTAGCTTGTCTTCGTTGTTGAAATAAAAAAAAAAAATAGTTATGGTGTGCGTAGATCTCTCAATATTACCCGTCATCAACGATTTACTGAATACGTCGTGCCTATTTTTCATCTTGAAATGGTTGTATAAATAAAACGCAATCTTTTAAGTCACACTGCACGTTATGTCGCGAACATAATTTAAAGACAAATAAGATAACAGCTTGACTGTCAAGCTCCGCATCAAGAATTTACATGAAAACTCCGTATGTTTTGAAGTTTGTGAGTCGTAATTATCGCGTATATTCTGGAATGTTTGTTTGAATTAATCTTACAAAAATAAACATTGTGGAGAGCTGTAATAGCTTATTTAGTTTGGAATTATATTGCTGTAATGTTTTCATTGTAAGATGAAAAACTAAATTGACCTAATTTATGATTGTAAACGCTCCATAATTTCATAACTTGGGACTAAAGTAGGCGTAGGCCTACTTAGCCTTAGCTAGCATGATACTTTTTCCCTTCTGGACAAGCCTCATGTTGTGTTAGTACCAGTTTGTGTTTGAAATTTAATGAATTCATCGCGTGTCGACACAAAGGAGTTTTGTGCGTTTTTTTCCTAGCGATTATAATCGGTATTGCTCTGTGTTCGACTGGTCTTATTACTGGTGATTTAATGCCGTTGCGCGGTTTGGTGTGATGGATAGACTTATAATTACACTGGTAATTTGGAACTCTACTATAACCAATGTCGCAACAAACCTTTGGGGGTTTGTAAGATAATACTTGAAATGGGAGAACACCAAGGAAAAACGCAAGTCTCTTAAAAACAAGTCACGCCAAATTATTAAGGTTTGAAGGGAAGGCTCAAAATTAACTTAGGCTATATAACGGTCAGCCATTTAAGAAAAGTTATTGTCACAATAGTGTCATGCCTATTGTTTCTTAATTCAGTTACCTTATCATATTGAGAATGATATTACTGTTTATAGGCTAGTTTATATTCTTGAACTATTATTGAAAAAGATGAGCGTATATAGGCCTAATATCCACTATACAGAAATGTTCGCACCCTATTGTTTAGCGCCGTAATGTCCACCACAAAAGGTCTAATGCCATTTTTAGTAGGTTATTTTACGACGCTTTATCAACAACTTAGGTTATTTAGCGTCTGAATGAGATGAAGATGATAATGTCGGTGAAATGAGTCCGGGGTCCAGCACCGAAAGTTACCCAGCATTTACTCATATTGGGTTGAGGGAAAACTCCAGAAAAACCTCAACCAGGTAACTTGCCCCGATCTGGAATCGAACCCAGGCCATCTGGTTTCGCGGCCAGACGCGCTAACCATTACTCCACAGGTGTGGACGGTCTAATGCAGCGGTGACCAAGCTGGGTATCGTGATTACATCGTGTAAACAAAGACATTCATACTAATAAGGGGAGTTCCCTGTATATTGCTCTCTGTCTCGCTCACTTACTGATGGTAAGCAGTGTCGGTACCATGTCGCTCTACAAACCCTCTGTCTCTACGAGCAGGAACAGAGGTTTCGCACAGAATGGAAAGAGGAATTTATTCGCTGTTCTGTCGGAGAAAATGTAATATGTTGCTTTGCTCAACGATTCAATTAGTAGTAGTAGTATATACTGTACAAGCGACATTACAAAGCATTACGCTGAATACACAGGCATAACAGGTATTATTATTATTATTATTATTATTATTATTATTATTATTATTATTATATATCAGCAAGTGTTACCATAATTCTTATATACGTGCCTCAATATACAGGCCTACATCTTCCCTTGAATTGTAAAATAATTACTACGCTATATCTCCATTTTAATATATTTTTTAATCTTTTGATGACTATTGTCAGCTATTTACTAGTTATTGATTTAATAATAATAATAATAATAATAATAATAATAATAATAATAATAATAATAATAATAATAATAATAATAATAATAACAACAATACTGATAGCTTTATCAGTAGCAGCAGCAGTAATAATAATAATAATAATAATAATAATAATAATAATAATAATAATAATAATAATAATAATAATAATATAGAGAAACTGATTGAATATTACGTGCTAGTGTAGTAATGAAACGAGCTATTAAACTCCAAGAACTGAAATCAGCCTTCAATCATCGTCATGAAGAGAAAGATGACATAAATAAACGTAAGGAAGCCAGCTATCTAGTGGCGAACGAAATAGCTCGTTCTCTTAAGCCTTCCAACGAAGGGGAGTTTTATAAAAGCGTAATGATCAAGGTGGCTGAAATAATTTGCCCAATGAAAGTTGTTAATTAATTTTGAAAAACTGCGCATTTATTGACTAAATATCCAGAAGAGAAGACAGGAAATTTCTGATTCTGTTCATTTAGGAATATTAAAAAAAAGAAAGCAAGAAAATTTGTATATATTTTTATTGGTTCTTGATAACAGTAGTGACATTACTGATACAGCAAAGTTTGCTAGTTTTATTCGCGGAGTTGATGAAGAAATCAATGTTAGTGCACGAACAACCACTGGTTGTAGTTTTCATGCCAAGTACCTCTCCTCCGTCTCCTTACTTCTTAGACTGTCTCTCGCTTGTAATCACTGCCGTTCGAGTTTTGGTCACCGCTGATCTGTCATAAAAGGCCACAAGATAACTAGTTCATACCAAAACGTCCACAAGGTGAAAATGTTCACACATAAGAAACATTATGAAACAAATATATATAAGAATTAATATAGCCTACAATAACAATACGATCCTGTGTTCTGCAACACAGGTTGTTCATCTGTGCGTTAGACGCCCAATAAACAAGAAATACGCAACAAATCAACAGAGGGTGTTACGGAATGGGACAATGTGAACTCTACAGCAATGTTTCTCAACATTATTTATGATGATGAGGCTCCTCTTTCCCTCACAATAATTTAGTGCGGCCCCCTGGCCTACCATTACAATAGAATATTGCTTTTCAATAGAGAGGCCGCGGCCTCCTGGGGGACCAAAAGCAGCCGCTGGCCGGTAACAAAATAATGACATTTATTATTTTTTATTATTTATATTTATTATTTATATTATAGGCCTAATAATAATGTTTAAATTAAATATAATATTGTGTCCACCGCTGTGAAGTAACAGCACTTCTGATCGTGAAATTAGCGAGCAAGGTTCAAATCCTGGTTGGACCAAGTCACCTGGTTGAGATTTTTTCCCGGTTTTCCCCTCAACCCATTAAGAACAAATGCTGGGTAATCTTCGGCGTTGAATTCTGGACTCATCTCGCTAGCATTATCACCTTCATCTCATTCAGATGCTAGATAACCATCGCAGTTGTTACAGCGTCGTCAAATAACCAATTGAAATATATACTTTTGTTTATTTATTTGCATGATTAACAATTTAAAATACATTACGAGTTACTCCAGATCTATCGTGATGACCTACTCCTAATTTATTTAAACGATTGTAATATTTAAAAAATCAACGAAATTTTACATATTTTTGTTCTATATTCTACACCTTAGGCCAGGAAGTTGCACTAAAGTAATGTGAGGAAAAGAGTGTTCACATAATCCAAAAGGGTGAGAAACACTGGAGTAGAATGTAGAACAGAGTAATGTGAAATTTGTTATCAATTTAAAAATTAATTAAGAATGTATTCACTTGTTTCTATTAGATTTTGTCTGCAATTGTTTAATCCAAAGCCTCCTCAAATTGATGTAATGAAGCATTAAAAATTCTCTTTGTTCAGATATTGTCATCAAAAGAGGTAATTTTTACAAAACAATAATTTATAAATGGCGAAAAAAAATATGATTTTGTACGCACTGAGACCTGAAGAATCCAAAAATGGGGAAATAACTACATGGTGCCATTAAAAAAAAACAGACTGATTGGCACACCCATCATAAATGAAAAGCATAGTACTTGAAAACATGCTCAAAACAGTCCTTCTTTGATACCCTACAACTTTTGTATAAATAGTTTCTTTATGAAATCTATACTAATAATAAATCTGTAGCCGAAATTTTTCTGGTAATTTTCGATTTTCCAAAAATAATTGGTCCTACCATATATAATTAACCATCCTGAAACCGAAAATCGCTTTTTTTTTTTTAAATTTTGTTCGTATGTATGTCTGTCTGTCTGTATGTTTGTTACCTTTTCACGCGATAATGGCTGAACGGATTTCGATGAAAATTGGAATATAAATTAAATTCGTTGTAACTTAGATTTTAGGCTATATGGCATTCAAAATACTTTATTTAAGAGGGGGGGTTATAAGGGGGCCTGAATTAAATAAATCGAAATATCTCGCTAATTATTGATTTTTGTGAAAAATGTTACATAACAAAAGTTTCTTTAAAAATAATTTCCGATAAGTTTTATTCCTTGAAAAAGTTTGATAGGGCTGATATTTAATGAGATAAATGAGTTTTAAAATTAAAATAACTGCCATCTAAGGCCGTGTAATGAATTAAAAAACAAATGACTTCGTCTATAAGGGGCCTTGGACAGCAACAATCGAAAACTATGAAAGACAGCCTACAGAGAATGTTTCTGTGTTTGTATGAAGTAATATCGGAAGCTAAATTAACCGATTTGTATAATTAATTATTATTTCACCATTGGAAAGTGTAGTTTTTCTAGATGGACATTATGCTATACTGTTATTACAGTAACTTCTGATATAATGTAATATAATATAATATAATATAATATAATATAATATAATATAATATAATATAATATAATATAATATAATATAATATAATATAATATAATATAATATAATATGTAATATTATATAATATTATTTATTTGAAGGGTTCAGAACCATAGTGGGCCAAGCGCCATTTACTGAATACGTAGAAAACAAGGGTTAAAATTAAGTTATTAGCATAATTCAATGGAAACCTATAACAAGTAAAATAAAATATACACATTAAATCTAAATGATGTCAATGTTCATTAAACTATGGTTGCATGTAATAAAAATTAAGAAACATGTTAAAGGAATTGTCATTGCACCAAATGAGTGTCTCTGGACCAAAATGATCGCATTTTAATTATTTAAATACAATTTAAATTAAGTAATATATTAAACGATTTATCCTTCTATCAAACACGAATGTTCCCTGGATCAAATGTCCTATTTTAATTATGTAATTACTTTATATTTATTTCTAACGGGTGCAGCGGAGCGCACGGGTACGGCTAGTTAGAAATAAGAAAGTTACGAGCATTGTTCTATACGTTTTACTCATTCTGTATATGTGATAGGTATACCATATAAAAGTAAGCATCACTCCTTCAGACCCGCTTTACCTTGAGAAGGAATAATCCTGCACATTCCTAGAATCCTCTCCTACTTCCACATATCCATGTAACCATAATCATTAATAAATTCCTGTGGCAATTGTTTCTGAAAGAGTTTTTTTTAAATCTAATTTTAATATAATATTTTCGATCCCATAAATTGACATTAATGAGTGGACATTTTCGCCTGGAGGAATTAACATAGAATAGAGTTATCATTATTGTACCGAGCGAGGTGTCTCATGCGTTCCGCATGGGACTTGCATTCGGGAGGTCCGTGGTTCGATTCCTGGGCCGACCAACCTGACTGTGGTTTTTCCGTGGTTTTCTACAGTTACTTAGGCAAATGTCGGGTTGGAATTTTCATTGCTACGGTCCATTTCCCTTCCCCTCGCGTGAAGAAAAAGAATTTAGATTTCATATCATTCATCTTCTTCATCTCATTCCATAGACATATTCAGGTCAAGAAGCATGTCTTCGTCCACTTACACGGGAGGTCCTTTCCGCAACCGTTCCTGGATTCCCAGCCTACCGCAATATCTCTGCCAGGTTTCATTCCTTAAGGGCGCTTCAATATCTGGCCAAATTACGACTTCCCTATCACCAATTTCACCGTTATTAGAGAACCGCGCTATTCATACAGCATAAAACGGCTCGTAATAATTATCCAGCTGATAATATCCCATTCCTTGCCTTACGTAGTCCCGAAGCTATGAATTCTCCATTTATGGCACGGTAAAATCATCTAATATACTCACATCAGGTTAAAAACTGTGAAATCCTGATAACACTGTGTCCTGATATCACATTTATAAACTTCTAGTTCAGTGGTCGTCAGCACTCGCTGAAATGGGTAAAGGGTATTCAGTGCAACATAATATGCCCCGTCATGTAGCAGTCAGAGAGGGAGAGAGCATACCCGCCAGCAGCTACGGATGCACCATAGTGCAGTCTCTTATCCGCGGGTAAGAGACGCTAGCCCGAGAGTGCTCTATGCTGATGACCGCTTTTATTTTTTAGTTTACTTTAGGGTCCCATACGAGCAAAGACTTACCTGAACTTACCTGGCGGTAAGTCTTCCGGGAGGTATGTTTGAATTCGATGATTTTCTATATATTCTCAGACTTACCTCCTAGACCAAGATGACGTAAGAGGCCGTAGGTGTTAGGTTAAAAATAATGAACATGTACGTACTTACATATATATTTTTTGTTAAGTCCTAAAAAAATTATTATTTTTTTAATTCAGTTCATTGTGCAGTGATGAAGCATTTCCCACTTAACTCAAAAACTATCCAACATTCTGTGATGAAATGTTTTGTGTGTATTTATGCATGTTATATCTATAATATGATGCAAGATCACTTCTCTACCTTTGATAGATTGTCTGATAAAAAATAAATTCATTAAAATGGTCAAATATCAGTATTTTCATCTAACACAAAATAAAAAGTATTATTTTTTATGGGATGTAGTTGAAAGAGTGTGATATTGTAAACATGAGTTTCAGCAATAAAATAAAAGAGAGAGAACATGAAAAAGTTAGCAAGTTTATGAGTTATGAGGGAAACGCTTCATCACTGCACAGTGAACTACCATCATTATGAATTTTGAACAAAAAATATAATAGTGCATTATGCAACGAGCCTATAATGGTAGTAATTAAGACGCGAGTATGTTTATGAAACGAGAGCAAGCGAGTTTCATAATTTTCTTACGAGAGTCTTAATTACCATTATAGTCAAGTTTCACACGACTTTTTATGCTCGACCATATTTCTAACTTGAAATTATTCATAAGTATTCATGTTATTCTTATCTGACTGAGGAGCGGAACTGACCTTGTGCAATACCTCGTAAATTGTGAGATGTGCGCAGACGCGAAAATATTGATTTTTTCCGAGAAACAAATGTCGACATTGACCTTGATATAATCTAGAGAGTAAAATAAACATTAATCTTGATATAACCTTGAAATTGAATTAGATATTGAAAAACGAGATGACAAATTGAATTTATTTGAATATTATTTACAATTTAACGCTAATTATTATAGTAACAGAACTGACTTTATTTCAAATATAGGTGATTTATTGTGCAATTGGCTAGTTGCCTTTCGATTGCATATCCGAGAATAATCGATACTTGCGCTTTCATATTGCTACAGTGGTATTTTCTGATTGGTGGAACACCTGAAATTTAATGAATAGGTATACTTTAGTGAGGTCCATTAAAGGGCTGCTACCAGGTGTATAATTACTACATTTCGGCATGGTCGAGCATAAATAATTTTTTTAAATCGTAGAAATATATATATATATTTTTTTCATATAGCAGAAGGACAGTGTTTCACACATACCAATTTTCATTTCTGTACAAGATACAGTAATGGAGCAAAAAAATGTTGAATATTTCCAAAACTTTACATTCCTGTAAGCTGTACCTAACCCCTTAACTTGCCATTTTTCTTCGCGACTCTACGAGCACGGCTCATAGATGTTGCTAGAGCCAAGAAGCGTATACCTCTTAGTTCGTCCGAGACAACCCAGAGTACACAAATGGTGGGTCTACATTGTGTGTGATCTGTGTACATTACACTGGCAATGAATTATGATGATGATGATGATGATGATGATGATGACGATGAATTGTTGGGATGTCACAGGAAAAACCAGAGTGCCCGGAGAAAATCTCTATGTTGCCTGTGCCACGGGTTTATCCAACACAAGCTATAAATTCATGTGGAGTGGGAATTGAAACCAGGCCTCCTGGATTTTAAGCTCAGCGCTCTAACATTGATCCACCGTGGCGGTTACAATAATTGAGAATATAAACGTAATAATTTATTCCATCTCGTTATATGTTAGACAATATTATATAAGTCTAGACTTCAATCCCTTGCATCATATTTTATAAGATATCGCCATTCTACTATATACAGTCACGAAGTTTGAGTTTTGAGGGTGCTAGAAACAATAGACTGTGACGGTACTATTTTGCATTGCCTGTAATGAGCAGTCCGTGGATATACCAGAGTAGCGCAATCACCGAGTCGGCCGCCATTGTTAGTCCTTTTCAACAAGCTAGGGATAGGAATATTTAAAGTAAAACTCAGATATTTTTAATTTGAAGGGCATAAACTTCTAAAGGACCTTCTTACATTATAGAACATTATTTTCAGTCAACATACTAATGTAAAAAAAACTTCATTTAATAATTACAATAGCATAAATACACATTTAAGTGTTCAATACACTCCTTCATAACCGTATCAGTTGTAGGTATTACAGCAACAAGAACTTAATAAATTACAGGTAACAAATTAAAACAACAATGTTTCAAATAAAATAACAATAAATGCAAACATTTGCAACTGCATTCCTCGTGCGAACTCTCCGGCTTCCGCATATAAGGGGACACTATACTGAAATTTCGCGAAGTTCATTAGTATTAAGAGTTCACAACAGCGAAATCCATAACTACCATACTTACTTCATCAAACTTTTATCACTGATATATCTGGTTAATAGTGACAAGTGTACAAAATTGCATCCGCCTATGATACGTGGTTTGCATTTTATTAATTATTTTATTGAAATATTGAACCGCTTTATATAAAAAAAGGCGCTTGCACTACAATTGACATTATTCTTAAGTGATTTTTACTTATATGGATCCTTACATACATGGAATCAAAGATTATTATAGGGTTTGCTGTAAAATTAATCAGTAAATTACTAGAATTTTTATTATAAAAAATAAAAAATTAATAGCCATAAAATGTCCTAGTAATTTACCCATTCGCTGTACAGAAAATTCCAATAGTAATGTTTGTCCCAATGTATATAAAGAATCATATAAGTGAATATCAATTAAAAATAATGTAAATTGTGACGCATGGGACTTTTTGTATAAAGCAATACAATATTATTCTATTAAGTTATTAATAAAATGCAAACCACTTATTATAGAGAGACGAAATTTTGTACATGTGTTATTACTAACCAGATATACTACTGATAAATATTTTGTGAATTTAGCTTTAAAAATATACAAGTTAGTAATTTCAGTATAATGTCCCCAAGGATACACTGACGTGAGGTTTTGTCATTTTTGGTCAAAAAAATCGTTTCTTTGTTTTTATCTTTAAAAATTCATTTTTGGTCTAAAGATGCCCTCTGCCAATTTTCATGACCATACGACCGGTCTATCAGCTATTTAGGGTCACATTTTTAAAAGGCTGCGGGCTCTGACTGTTAATTTAAATGCTCCGTCTACGCCCTCCACTCTGAATTCTGCGACAATTTTTGGAAATTACGCTCTATTTCATACATTATTTATTATATTAGATTTCCGATTGAGCCAGTGTAGCTTCTCGACTTCTCGAAATATTTCTTCATAGAATCTAACAGGTGTTAGGCCTACTTCAAAGGCTGCTTTCCTTTAAAAAACATTCAGTTACAAAGGAGAACACAACTCTTGTCTAAAGAAAAATTCCGCTGTTGCTAGTTGCCATAACAACGTGTTTTCCATGCTTGGTTTCTGTTTGTGATACAAGAAATATTTGCAAGTTTCTAACAGTTTTATTGTTAGTGTTATAATAGTGTCTACAGTCTATAGTGATTTGTTAATAATATTGATCTATTATAGTGTTTTCGTAAGTTTACATAGTTTTTTTAGTCACCTTTGTTTACTAGTGTAGGTTAGGTGTGCACAGCGTGGTAGTATATATAAGGGTAAGTTCTGTATATAATATGCTAAGCGGCTTCGAAGCTGGGTACCTGGTTCTAATGAAGTGCACTGGCAGCAATCTAAAACATGGGGGCATGAGATAATTACTCTGCCTGTCATTAAAATTCACTTCACCAAATCCCCAAGGTAAAAAAAAAATAAAAAAAATAATATGCTAGGTCTATATGTTTCAAAATGCCTAGAAAATAAAAAAGACAGATACCTGGTTCATTATTATCATCATCCAAAACTTTGAAGTGAATTTTCTCCACTTTAATATACTGTAAATTTTTCATTGCTAAAAATTCTACTCTTTCTACAGATTTTGTACTACGTGCATGATTTTTTGTATAAGTTTTTTTTTTAATTTATTTATTTTATGTCGTTTTAGCTTAGGAAGTCATATCACGAAAATACATAAACAATTCTTACAGTTTACATAGAGTTTATTGTATTACAATAATCATTAGAGGTTTTTGAATAATATGTTCTTAACAAAACTTACTATCAGGATTATACCTAACACTCATATTTTTTGTTGTTGCTGTTGTTTAGTCAAATGTCCGAAGACATGTTTGAATCTCATAAGTACCACCAATAAGGCATCACTCATGAGACAACTAGGCCAGGACATAATGGGGTAGGGTGGCCAGTTCCTTTCTCCCTCCAGTGCATACTTTGCCGATTAGCTACATATTCCACTAATCAGACTTCAGATGCATACCGGTACAAACAATTGTTCTTCCTCTGACACATATCGTCAAGTGAGATGTACTGCCTGATAATACTATATATGCATATCAGCCAGAATATTAATAAAAGGTATTTTTAATACTATTTTTTACGCTCGAGTTGAATTTTTTCCTTTTTTTTTTACACTTTTAGTGCATTAAATATTTTTAATTATTTTTTTAGTAAAATAAAAGGAAAATTGTATAGTAAGTTTTGTTTCTGAAGGTCTGACAAGTAGCCTATGTAGACAAAAATTCTGGCTATAATAGTAGCAATTTTTGAAAACCTAAATTTATACAATTTAAAATTGCAAATTAAAAGTACAAAATTTCAGAGATCTACCTAGAATAGTTTAGAAAATTGAAATTTCACATCAGTCTAATCTTAATAGGGTTTCTAGTTCCTACGGTCTCTGCATTTTCCAATCGAGCCAAACAATACAATCTTGTCTCAAGAATGAATTCAGAACTTCACAAATATATTATGTCATTCTTGCAAATAGCAAATAGGATTAAATTCAGAAATGCTTGATTTGAAAGGGAGAAGATGGTAAAAATTTGGCACTGATCCTAATAGGTATGTGATTTTCATTTGTTTTATGTAGAAATATCATTGCTGAAACAACTTAAATTCTAGATTAGTTTTATAAAAATATTTTGGGGCCCAATTTAAAAAAAAAATATCAAAATACAGTCATTCATTAATCTCACAATGTATGCTCGCTTAGGTAGTGGATCGTTCCTTTTTATATTTATAGTCACTTCTTTCCTTTTTCCTTATTTCTTTCACCTTGTCACAGAGAAAACAAATGTGCGCTTTTTTCAGTTCTCTGTGAGCAGTTCTGAACACAGCAGCATTACATTTTTTCGCACTTAAATTACATTCTTTCCCTATGCTACTGTATACTGCATAGCGCGCGCTGGACTAACAATGGCGGATTTGTCGGCATTTGCCGGCTCAAACGATTGCGGTACTCTGGATATCCACGGACTCCGGTAATGAGGCGATATTAGCTATCCTAGTGGTGAGAAACTACCTCATGTTTGCATATTTACTACGTATTGAGCTTCGCGACTGTATATACTAGACTGTGGTATCGCGCCGAGGGATATGTGAAAGAAAAGCTTCTGTCATGGAACATTTTGACCCGACTGGCTCGCTTTATTGTGTGTGTTGCCGTCGTTTGTGGTGATGAACCAAATGCTCAACGCCGAGGCAGGATACACCAGTGACGACACCGATACCCAGGATGAACAAGATAGGAGCGACCGTTTGCAGAGAGACTCTCGTCACTTTAGATTCTGCGATGTCCTGTATTATCGACGGAGCAGATTGCTCTCGAATTCGCTTTATTATTCCAAAAGATGTGATGTCGTTCAGTCTGTAAGTAGACAATGCATTTTAGAATAATATGCTTTTAGTAATGGTAATATACAGTGTGTGGCAAAACATACACTACTGAAATTATCACTCGGTTACTGCGTATGATTATCTAGCAACTATGCATTTATTTTTCAGAATATTAAGACCTCTACTTTTTATATTAACGATGTGACAAACACCATACAGTACTCAAGATACCACTTGTTTCCCGACGACTTACAAATCTATGTACACTTTCGTTCTGATGAACTAACTGACTGAAGACAAATTATATTTATCTGTGGGCGCAAAAATTTAGATTGAGGTTGAACCCCGAAAAATCGCAGATAGTTGTAATGGGACATCCAAGTTTGCTCAGTATAATTAACGACAAAACCATACCACGACTGTAAATAAATTGGTCTTTTATTAGTGCCTAAGTACAGTGACACTAACAAATCTTGTATTATTAATGGATACGGATCTAAATTAGAACAGCCGTAACCCACATATGTAAAGAAGTATTTTCGGCAGATGGATCAGACGAGGTCCTATCACTTGACCCTCCTGGTCACCGGACTTAAACTCACATGATTTTTATCTGTGAGGGCATCCTATAAAGTGCTGTGTATGCTAAGCCAGCTCCTGATGTGCAGATACTTGAACAACTTGTCAATGCAGTCAGTGAAGCTATTCGGATACAAACCCGATCCTTCGAACGAGTGCGTCTACGCGTAGCGATTGCATTAAAGCTCATGGGGAGACTTCGAATATATATTCTAAAGTTGTCAGAAATTAAACAGCTAGTGTCGTGCAGTGGGATGTAATGCAATTATAATGCTGTATTCCAGACTCTGCATTTCCAGACATATATTCACAAGAACTTTTTTCTTTCTTTTCCTTCCAGGAATCACTTCCTGAAGTTTGCCCCTATAGTTCTTATTCAGTCTGTATTATAGAAGTGATATTCCGTAAAAGTAAATTTATTTGGTGTAGGCCTATATCGGTGACAAGACAAAAGTGACAATATGTAATCGATAAAAATGCAGTGAACTGGTACACGAGCGAAACAATCTGCAAGATTTAACAACATTTAAATTGCTATCTAAGTTAGATTGCAGGGCTATATTAATTATTTATTTTACATGAATTCTTCTGCTTATGTACAAGAATTTGAATGATATTGTGTGGGTAACACTGGTCTAAGTGCAATTCGACAAGTCCAGGAGAGGTAGGTAATGTAAATTGCCTCCATGTTTACCTTTTTATAAATACGTAAATTGCCTCCTATTTGCATAGAAAGTCGTATAATCAAATCCGCCTTGAGTGTAACTCACACAGTAGGGGCCTACTACTTATTCCTCCGCCGAAATGACGTCATTCCATAGAAAACCTAACAGTCTTTTCAACGCCAACCATCCGAACATTTTTATCACTTCATTGAAGTTTTAAAACAAATATAGAGCAACGCCCATGTGTCGCTTAGAAGCCTGGATGAAATAAATAAATCTGTTTTGCACACAAAATTATTTTCACGAAATAAAATTACTTGCACTTCGACAAAAACAGATTACTCGACTTGAGTTTGTAAGGGCTATTTCCATTTTCAATTTTATGACGAAGTTTCTCTAACCGAAGAAGTAAAACATTATAATCATACTGAACTACATTTTCAACCTTGCCAGTAATATGTGCGCATTATGCACGTAAACGTATATTACTGACAGTTCTAAGTCTGCAATTGGGAAAGAAAATGTAGGTTATAGTGGCGTATTTACAAATGGGAAGCACGTTAGCTTTCTCATGTAAAGAGGAGGCAATTTACGTACCGCAAGCGCATGTAATTAGGAGGAAATTTACGTAATATTTGACCTGGGAGGCAATTTACCGTATCCGGTCCAGGACAATGCTATTTTGAAGTGTTTTCCAAACGACTGGCTCATGGAAGAGAATATGAAATATTGGTATACTTACTTCTTATTGAACAACGGAATGTAAGGCGACTCCTTGTCTACAAGTACGCTTCCATATGTTGTCACACCGATCTGAGGTATTTCTACAATCTCACAAGTTAAATCATTTCTGTACACCTTCACGAAGAAGTCAGCAGTCATGAACGCGTACTTCTCAGTGCCGCATAGACGTAATAAGCCTTCCTTCTCTGTTTTTGGAAAGTTTTGAATGTCGTCTTTAATCAGCTTGTCATACACATTTTGCAAATTCCTGTCTGAAGCTTCCTGGAGGAAAAAAATGAAACATATAATATGCATATCTACTCGCTGAAAGAAAAACGTGCAAAGAGGCGTACATTAATCAGAACCAAACTACAAGGGTCATCGAAAATTGGTGGCAACACTTTAATTAAGAACAAATGCTTATTTATTCACGATTGGCATACTTGTGATATTGAAAGTAATCTCCTCCATTATCACGTACCCGCCGTCGCGTCTCTGGAAGGTGACGAATACCATCCAAAGCGTAATTTTCCTCTAAGCTTCTAATTGACTACTTTACAACTGTTATAATGACCTGTCTATTTCTAAAACTTATCCCTGTCAGTGGTTCTTTCATCGTAGAGAAAAAAGTCGTAGGCGCTGGGACTCATAACCAGAGAATTCGGAAGATACTCCAGAATTATCAAATTCTATCTGATAGTAAATTAATCACTTGAGCAGTCACGTGACAACGAACACCATTGCGAAGGATAATGGGATGGGTATTCAATGGGTTCTGCTCATGTCTACATTTTTTGCCTTAGGTCACTACAGATGACAGTCTTATTATTGCAATCATTGCATATGAAGTATAAATGTGATTTTTACCTTACAACTTACAAATAACATATGTCAGACACCACTACATCTCATATTACCAACTCACATTTGTCACTGCTAGGAGAGCTGAATACTAGGAATGTTGCCACTAATTTTCGAATGACCCATGTATTTGATTTGAAATTTCTGCTGGCATTTGCTTTTCATTAATTTATAGTATAGATATGCGTAACACAATATTCGTAATATAAATTATGGACTTCAGGAAATGTCAAAACGAGGAAAGTATGAAAGTTGGGAAGAAGGAATGATGAAGAGAACAATAACGGTCTTACTAATAAAAACTCTATATACAGACGTTTAACTGTGTTGTACTTATACAATGAGTAGCTCATTTATACGTAGTGTGTAAATTCCTTACTAATAATCACTACATACGTCGCGTATAACAGTACAACTGTTACACAGCTACGTCATAGTTTCGTCATTACTTCGTTACGAAAGATAATAGAATATCTGAGGTTCTCTATTGCATCCGGTAGAGCGCTTTAGTGTGGCGTGTTAAGTATCGTTAGTACAACTGGCTCTAATCGATTACCATACTATATTTTGGTCAAAGAGTATACAAGCTACAGTAATATTATTCTAATTATTCTCTGCTCTTTGGTTTGTTCTTCTTTGGTTACTAGGCAACCATCATCATAAAGTGACAGTCGATACGAACAGCTGTTAGAGGGGCGACCATTTTTTTCTCTATATACAACGCTTAAACAAGGGGTTTCGTGTATATAACTACTGCAAAGCAATTCCCATTGTATAGTTACAGGCTGTTTATACGTCCCTCGCTTCTGCATGGTTTATTAGTAAAGTTTTCTGTCTCAACTCTGCATAAGTCTGGTATAAAAATTATACACGGTTTATTAGTAAGACTGTAATAGTATATAGGAATGAAGTTCCCGGCCTCAATGCTGCTACGAAAACGTAAAACGTACCAAAAGGCGCAATGAAAAGAAGATTGGATGGCACTAACATGAATTTTGTTCACCACATTCGGGCTTTCGGTAGGACTTTAGACCTTCCGAAAGAAATTGAGGACGAACTGGCCAAGCACGCACTTCTTCTAGAAGAAAGATCTTCCGGCTTGACAAGAAATGACTTAAAACGCTTAGCATACCAGATTGCGGAAGCAAATAATATACTATATCCTTTCAATAGAGAAAATAAAATGGCAGGAGATAAGTGGTATTATGAATTTATATATCGTCATTCAGAAATCTATGGCAGCCTGAAGCTACTTCCATAGCAAGGGCTCAGGGCTTCGATAGAGAAGGTGTGACAACATTTTTTAAGTTATTGCAGATGTTGTTGACAGCAATCATTTGGATGGCACAAGAATATTCAGTATGGACGAGACCGTCCTGTCAACGATCCAGAAACCCAGAAAATCCTAGGGATGAAAGAAAAACACCAGATTGGAGGAATAACAAGTGGAGAAAGAGAAACAAACACCATCTGCGTGTGTTGTATGAGAACGTCAGGAATATATGTTTCACCGGTGTTAATTTTCAAGAGGCTGCGATTTAAGCAGACACTTTCTGAAGGCGCTTCTCCAGGTACCAAATTTGCTTGTATCGAAAATGGATGGATAACATCTAAAGTGTTTGTACAATGGTTGCAACGTTTTATTGATTATGCACAACCAAAAAGAGAGGAAAGTTTTCTTTTGATATTGGAGCGTCATTCTACCCACACAAAAATCTAGAGGCATTTAATTAACCAAGAATAATGGTCTGATAATGATATCGATCCCAGTTCATACCACACATAAACGCTAGCCTCTGGATGTTGGCTTCTTCAAACCTTTATCGATAGATTTCTACCAGAAGTGTAACAAGTGGATACGCACTCACCCTGAAATGACATTACCAAACTCTTTTGCATATGTAAGATCGTCAAGCATATAAGTTGCCATTAACAGTTTCAAGTAGTGCGGAATTTGACCAGTTGATCCAGAAGTCTTCAACGACAATGGCTTTTCAGCATCGGAAGCAGTCTCCAGTATGCAGAATTGAAGTGAAGACGCCGAAGACCCTCAAACAGACAGTTCCGGAAAGTAATATGACTCCTGGACCTTCACTGAAAACAGGACACTTCACGTCTGTAAAGACATAATATCACCTCCTCCTAAAGGAGAAAGAAAGAGGAGAATAGTTTCAACACCTGCTGCTCTGTTCTGACAAGTTCTCCTTACAAGGAAACTCTTAAGCAGAAACAAAATGTTCAGAAGCTCAAAAAAATAAAGAAGCTTATTGTAGTCCCAGAAGAAGAAGAAGAAGAAGAAGAAGAAGAAGAAGAAGAAGAAAAAGAAGAAGAAGCAACATAGTATTGCAAAAACTGCAAATTAAGTGTGGCGCCAGAGATATGATTCACTGCACGAAATACAAACAGTGGGTCCATACAGACTGTGCCAAAGTGCGACCATTCGAAAAAAATTACTATACCGGTACTGTAAAGATTGTATCTAGAATTAGTTGTTGTTTAGTCAACTGTCCGAAGACAGATCTGAACCTCACAAGTGATATCAACAAGGCATCACTTATGAGACAACTAGACCAAGAGATAATGGGGTGGGGTGACTAGTTCCTTTCCCCCCTCCATTGCATACATCGCCGACTAGTTATATATTATACTAGTCAGACTTCAGGCGTTTTTATCTGATGCTTTTCCAATTCACTGAGGTCTAAAGCAAGGAGATGCACTATCACCTTTGCTTTTTAACTTCGCTCTACAATATACCATTAGGAAAGTTCAGGATAACAGAGAGGGTTTGGAATTGAACGGATTACATCAGATTCTTGTCTATGCGGATGACGTGAATATGTTAGGAGAAAATCCATGAACGATTAGGGAAAACACGGAAATTCTACTTGAAGCAAGTATTTAAAGCAATAGGTTTGGAAGTAAATCCCGAAAAAAAAGTATATGATTATGTCTTGTGACCAGAATATTGTACGAAATGGAACTATAAAAATTGGAGATTTATCCTTCGAACAGATGGAAAAATTCAAATTCCTTGGAGCAACGGTAACAAATATAAATGACACTCGGGAGGAAATTAAACGCAGGATAAATATGGGCAATGACTGTTATTATTCGGTTGAGAAGCTATTATCATCTAGTCTGTTGTCAAAAAATCTGAAAGTTGGAATTTATAAAACAAGTTATGTTGGTTGTGTATGGTTGTGAAACTTGGTCTCTCACTTTGAGAGATGAACAGAGATTAAGAGTGTTTGAGAATAAGGTTCTTAGGAAAATATTTGGGCGCTAAGAGGGATGAAGTTACAGGAGAATGGAGAAAGTTATGCAACACAGAACTGCACGCATTGTATTCTTCACCTGACATAATTAGGAACATTAAATCCAGACGTTTGAGATGGGCAGGGCATGTAGCACGTATGGACGAATCTAGAAATGCATATAGAGTGTCAGTTGGGAGGCCGGAGGGAATAACACCTTTGGGGAGACCGAGACGTAGATGGGAGGATAATATTAAAATGGATTTTAGGGAGGTGGGATATGATGCTAAGGACTGAATTAATCTTTCTCAGGATAGGGACCGATGGCGGGCTTATGTGAGAGCGGCAATGAACCTTCGGGTTCCTTAAAAGCCATAAGTAAGTAAGTAAGTAAGTAAGTAAGTAAGTAAGTAAGTAAGTAAGTAAGTAAGTAAGTAAGTAAGTAAGTCAGGCTTCAGATGCATACAAACAATTGTTCTTCCCCTGACACATATCGTCAAGCGAAATATCCTACTGCCTGATAGATGTAGGTACTAGTTTTAGTATATGTAAATTGGCATGTTTAAGTTTTTAGTGCAAAAATGTCTAGATTTCTTTGTCTTCTTTCCATATGGTCCAATATAATCACATAGTGATCCAAATTAAGACCATAATATATTCCTAAATTGGACTTTTGTAATAGTAGCCTATAGCGAAACACTTTTTTTTTTTTACTTTTGTACTACATATTAAGAATTGTTAGCGTTGTTACATGTTTGTAATGGAACAAAGAGTTGTATTCAAATACAATTATGTATAAACAATTTTATTACTGTTACGTATAAAAGTGTTTAAAAATTAGGTAGTCCATATAGGAGGTCTTCTCCTTTATAAGTTGTGAGAAAATACAAATAATCGTTAAACATTCTGCTTTTACAAAATATTGAGCTTATAGTTACCCGAAATAAAATGATGTTGTAAGCAGCGACTCCAAACTTATACTCTCCACCTATAAGACCTTCGAAATCTGTGAACGGCAGTTGGATTCTGTTGACTGTCAGAAAAGAGATAATGATGGCTGAATAGGCTTCGAGCACTATAACAGCAGTGAGAAGTGCCACCAAGTTCACTATCCGGCCTGCCTTGGAGTGAGGGGTGGCATTAATACCTGCGAAGTAAGTTATCAGATTCTGTAAATAATCGATAGAGTTCTCTTATGCAGAAAATAGTTCGCTTTAAATTTTGAGTAAACATTAAGGAAGTTATGTTTCCCTCTCTAAACAGGAAGTTAATATGAGTATCTGTTACTAAGATAACACATACTTCATCATTTATATTTTTAAATGCTTTTTAGCAGCAATGAATTATTCTTTTATCATGTTGTGAATGATATTGCTGTATATAGTTTTTTTTTTAATGTTAGGCCTATTCAAAAACATACATAGATACGTGAAATCATTTCATACACCGAAATAGGAAGATGCTGCCAAACTTTTTAGGCTCTCGGATCGTGGGCAATGCCACTATTACTAAATAAGAGGGAGAACTTTCGTTGTCGCAATTGCAAACGGAAGGCATTCTTTATAGTTAATAAAATTAAGACGTTTAACTTCAGTTATACGGTTTGAATAGATATGTGCAATAAAGGTATCGCATAGTCGTGCATATATTGTAATTATTCATATTTGCGAGAATTTAGGATGATCAGCAACATATGACACCATTCAGAAATCTTGAATTATCATCAGCCTAAGTATAATTTTCGTCTACAAGTGAAATGTTAATGTAACGAAGTTAAGCTTCACGGACAAAATTATTTTCTGTGCTAAAATGCGACGTTTACTTTCCGACGACAATAGAGAGTTTTTGCCCAGCTTACTAGCATTTACGGTAAACGTTAACGTCAGTTGACTGATGTTATACGCATGCGTCACTTTTCTGTAACGATAAACTAAGAAGGTGACACGCAAAAAGTCCAGGTGGACTGACGTCTGGTGATCGCGGTGCCCAAGGAATTGGGCCTCCTCATCCAATCCAACGTTGAAACAAATAACCTATAATCGTACAGCATACTGACCGTCTTTATTCTACTTAGGAACTGAAGTCTTCTCCATCTGAACGGCAGATATCGAATCTGCACACGACTCGTGGTTGCCATGGAGCTCACCTTGCTTGCAGAATATAGCGAAAACGTAGAACCAGGAGTGAGTGAGGCTGAAGCTGTCTGGACCCGTGCCCTCCAAGCCTCCGTGCTTGCAGCCCACGTGCCACGTGGCGACCAGCGCAACGACCAGCACGCACATGGACAGTATCACGGCCAGCCACATACCACGCGAGTACGGCGCCACCACAGCCTCCCCCATCGAGCCGAAGATGGATGGCTTCTTAATGTACGTCGACAGCCTGCAATAGTGCCAACAACAGTAACCTTCCTCGTATAAAATCTCAGTGGATACAACCAGGGCCTCTTCCACAAAAGTAAAACCTGAGACACTCCGCGAGACGGAAGAGCTTTGCATACTGACTAAAGCGCCAGGCGTTCAATAGCAATATATAATTTCTATTTTTCGTAATCGGTTGTGCACGACTCTACGACCTACACCCCGCCAACCCAGAGCACTAGCTGCCGATTCTCAAGTGAGCAAAACTGTTCGTAGGAATGACATCACGGAGCACGAACCCTGCCGACTAGAGATGAACAACGCTCGAGAAAACGAGACTAACAGCGCCCGCAAAACCGAAAACCGCACGACAATGTTGTATTACGTCGCGTCCTTGACGTAAAGACTGGTTGTGAGTTTTTCGAGACTCGATGTTGTCTGACTCATCAATATCATATTGATATTGATATATTGCTATATCAATATCATATTGATGAGTCCCGACATCCCGAAGTTAAGTAGTCTTGAATCGTCACAGTTCTTTATGTCTGACTGAACTTTTATCTACTTTGGCAACTGTTATATGTGTATAAACAATTACGTAGCCTATTTGAAACATCAGCTCTACCTTTCAGTGTATAATAATCCGTTCCCCAGTCTTTATTTAATTACTACGCCCTTACTAAAAGGCTACGAATTTTCTTTTCATATGTTTAAGATCAAGTGTGCAATCTCAAGTAAAAATATATTCATGTCATGTTTTATGTTTCTTATAAATGCAAATTTATTTGAGAATTGTTTTTTTTTCTATTTATATAACCATAGGTAATATCATATAATAGAACCAGAACATTTTGATAACTAAGATGCTGTTCTGTTTTGTCTTTTTATCTCATTTAAACATTTATGTTATTTATTTCAAAGGTGCATGTTATTCAAAGTTACGAAATCTTTCCACGCCGACCAAATGCTATTTCGAGAATGACGAGCGAGACTCGAAGCGCACGAGAATGTCGAGCCGAGACTCGAAAGGCAAATGCAGCGAACACAGCGAGCGAGAGCGGCAGTTAGTTTTGTTCATCTCTACTGCCGACTACTGCGATAAAGATTCCAGAGGAAGTTGAAAATATTTATACCATGCGAATACCTGAAGCTCCAAGTTGGGTATAAGAAACTGATGTATGGTAGATAATTCGGATTTATAGTTGTTGTCTCGAGTCCAATCTGTACTTCTTTCTTCAGAACCATCTCGAATATTCCTGTTGCTGACCCGTTCTTCTCGATCCGGCCTAAACTTTGATCAGGAGTGAAGAAACTTTCTGTACTGAAACATTAAAATCAGAGCGATTTGAGTGAAATACATACTGTATAACATATAGAAGTCTTAAAACAATGAACAAATGAATAAGTAGATGAGTGGATAAATGAATGAATGAATGAGTGAATGAATGAACGAACGAACGAAAGAATGACTGAATGAATGAAAGAATGAATGAATTAATTAATTAATTGATAAAAGAGTAAGCATTAGTTAATAGTAAAATGAAAGTTCTTTGAATTATTTTATGGTATGCATTAGAAATGTATAAAACATCAATACATAAACCAGTGGGTAACAATAAACTGATACAATCTTACCGAAAATTTGCAGCTTTTTGTACAACCGTCCAAATATCTCCTGTGTATCCTGCAAGACCCGAAGCCTTTGTTCTGTTGCCAACTTTTATACTTCCCAAACCCTAAAACATAACATTGAACAAGGCATATAGTTTCATATTTTCATATAAATACAGGTTTTAAACATCTTTCGTTCAAATATACGCTTTTAGAGATTTTTTTCAGTATCCCTGATTCGAAAAAGTAGTTTTTGGCTTCCTTTCTGTTATTTATAGCTTTGTGTAGAACTATTGTGGAAATTTTTGTTAATATTCAAAATGCATTAATCAATTAACATGGAAGATGTGCACACGGAATATGATAATAATAATAGTAATAATAATAATAATAATAATAAGAATAATAATAATAGCAATAAGGACAATAATCATCATCATCAACCACAGGGATTAGGCCTATTGGCCTGTTCCATCTTCAAAGTTTATGTCGTCTATCCATCTTGTTCTTGATCTACCAACATTTCTGTGTCCTCTTGGTTCATAGTTCAGTATTACTTTAGGTAACCGGTCGTCATTCATTCTTCTTATATGTTGGTACCAATTATGTTTTTGTCATTGTATTATATCAGTCAAATTAAAAATATTTAATTGTTGTCGTATATTTTTGTTCTTTTGATGATCTAAAAGAGTGAGACCAGCAACACTTCGAAGGGATTTCATTTCGCTGGTTTCAATTTTCTTTTTAGTTGCTCGGTTTACAGACCAATTTTCTGAACCATAGGTTAATAGTAGGACAGCTAACGTTGTATAAAATTTTAGCTGTGTTGAACGTTGTGTTTTATTTTTTAAGGTCCTTCGTATTGTTCCACACATCTGGTGGAATTTACTCATTTTATTTTTGACATCTTGTTCTTTTACGTATGATATATTGCAGCCTAAATAGTTAAATGAGGATACCTGTTCTATGATTTCATGATTTAAAACTATTTTACATCTTCTGTGATCAACTCCTTCAAATGCCATTGTTTTTGTTTTATGATTAGAAATTTTAAGATTATATTTTTCCATTATTAATTGTAGTTGATAAGCTGCCACCTGTAAGTCATCCTCCGATTCTGCCATCAAGATCTGATCGTCAGCAAAAAGCATGGACTTCAATAATGTCGTGCCTATATTTATGCCGGTTGTTATTTTATTCTGCCATTCTTCTGTGGCTTTATCTATGTATATATTGAATAATGTTGGAGATAATGGGCAGCCTTGCTTAACGCCTTGATTTACAATTATTGTATCACTCGTTTTGTTTCCTATTCTTACTGATATTCTTGTCTCGTATAAGCTTTTAACCATTTTCACTAGGTGTGTTGGATATCCTTCTTTGGACAATATATTCCATAACTTATTTCTTAAAACCTTGTCAAAGGCTTTTTCGTAATCCACGGGGGAGATTAAATTCTCTTCTTTTCTGGATTATTTGTTGCATCACAAACACACAATCGGCACAGGACCGTCCTTTCCTAAATCCACATTGTATTTCGTCTAATTTTGTTTCACTAATGGTGTTCAAACGGCGAGTAATTATTTTAGCGTAGAGTTTGTAAGTGGTGTTCAATAGACTAATGCCTCGATAATTGTTGGGATTTTCGCGGTCACCTTTTTTATATATTAGGATTACTATTGCTTTTGTCCATTCTTCTGGTATTTTATATGTTATCCAACAGTTGTTTAATATATTCAGTAAGCGTTGTTTTATTCCAACTGGGGCATATTTCAAAAGTTCTATATTCAGATCGTCGCTACCTGGAGATTTATTATTAGACAAAGACTGTAGAATTTGTTCCATTTCTTCATATTCTATAAGATCAATATCACTTACAGGTACAGAAGTATCTTTGTCGACATGTAAATTTTCCTCATAATGTTGAGTTGTCCATAATAAGGACAATAATAATAATAATAATAATAATAATAATAATAATAATAATAATAATAATAATAATAATAATACCCGTGTGGAGTTGCTGATCTCCCATCGGGCGCCTCCCCAGGTGGCGGATAGGGGAATGTTCACCAGATATGGTGGGTACTGGGGAAATAAAATACCCAGGGTGGACCAAAATCAGCACTGCTGCCATGCAGTTAGTAGTTGTCTCTACAAAGGCTAGGGGAAGAAAACCCTGATGACAAACTACCTGGCCCTCCAGGTTGGGGGTTGATCATAGGGCCGACTACCCTATATCGGAAAACAAAAATTGTTGAGAATCCTCATGAAAGTAGAAGCCGGATGGATAAATGGAAACGACCTAGGCATAGAAATGGACTGATGGAAATGGCAATATGGAATGTAAGAAGTTTACTCCAGCCAGGAGCAAGTAGAGATCTGGAACAAGTATTAGTTAAATATAAAGTGGATATACTTGCGCTTCAAGAAATAAGGTGGAGAACTATGGAAGTGGTTAAATTAAAGGTATATACAATATTTAATAGTGGTAGTAAGGAAAATAGGAGAGGTACAGGTTTTATGGTCAGAAATAGAATAAAAAGCTCTGTAATAGGTTATAGACCGGTTAACGACAGGATATGTTTGCTGAGAATGAAAGGTAAAGTCTTCAATATGTCTCTAATTAGTGTACATGCCCCAATTGAAGATGCTACTGAAGAAGAAAAGATATTTTCTATGGGGAACTTGAAAGAACGTATGATCAGATACAAAAACATGACGTGAAAATGGTGCTAGGAGACTTCAATGCGAAAATTGGTAAAGGGAACTCACTACGACCAGTAATAGGAAAATATAGTAAACATAACATGACAACAGAAAATGGGATGAGATTGGTAGATTTTGCAGCCGCAAGAAGTATGGTAATAAGCAGCACTTGCTTTGATCATAGAGAAATACATAAAGAAGCTTGGATATCCCCAGACGGAAATACTAGAAATTAGATCGACCACATAATTATGGACAAGAGACACGCAACGGACATAATTGATGTTAGGAGCTACAGAGGAGCACAGTGCGGATCCGATCATTTTTTAGTAAGAGTAGCTTACCAGCAGAAGATAATGTCAAGAACAAATCACATAAAGGATAAAATTAATCCATATAACATGGGAAAGTTAGAGGAAGAAGAAATTAAGGATAAGATTAGTAAGAAAATAACTGATAAGATAAAAGAAAAGAGTGGAAATGACATCGAAGAAAAATGGAAGAATTTGAAAGACTCATTGCAATCTGTTGCAGAAGAGATCTTAGGTTGGAAACAGATGGAAGTAAAAAATGAGTGGTTTGATGAGGATTGTAAGCAAGCTATAGAAGAAAGAAATCAAGCACGCATAAAAATGTTACAAAGGACCACTAGGGCAACATCAGAAGACTATTCACTGAAGAGGAATATGGCAAAGAAAATGTGCAGAAAGAAAAAGAGGCAATATGAACTAGATAAATTGACAGAAATACAACACCATTATGAAGCTAGAAACACAAGGAAATTTTAAAAGGAAATAAAACAGATTAAGATTGGTTTTAACAGCATAGTTAACATTATAAAAGACAAGGAGGGAAACATTTTGGCTGGTCAAAAGCCAATATTAGATAGATGGATGGAACATTTCAAGGAAACTCTTAATAAGGAGAGAAATAGAAATGATGAAAAGAGCTGGATAAGTTTTGAAGATGATGAAAATGATGAAGAAACTCAACCACCAACTAAAGAAGAAATTGGAGGACGATAAAATGCTTGAAAAACAATAAGTCACCTGGGTGTGATAGTATTCCAGCAGATATGTTTAAGTATGGTGAGCAAGGAGTTATAGAAAGCCTACATGAGTTGATTTCTGAAGTGTGGGAAAAAGAAGAAATGCCACGTGAGTGGTCTAAAGCTATTCTGTGCCCAATATACAAAAAGGGGGATAAGTTTGACTGTTCCAACTACAGGGGGATTGCACTGCTCCCAGTAGCTTATAAAATTCTGTCTATAAAGATCTATGATAGATTAATGAAATGGGTTGAAAAGATTATTGGAGAATACCAAAGTGGATTTAGACCTGGTAAATCAACAATTGGCCACATCTTTTATCTTAGAATGGTTTTGGAGAAATTTTATGAAAATGATATAGACCTGCATCATCTATATATTGATTTTAGACAAGCATATGATACCATAATAAGAGAAGAAGTCTTGGAAGCAATGTACTGGCTGGGAATACCTAAAAAGTTAATACGGTTAATAAAAATGACGTGGAAGAGCACTACATGTCAAGTGAAAATAGGGAGAGATTTATCGGAAGAGTTTTATGTGTATAATGGTTTACGACAAGGTGATCCACTCTCCCCAGTCATATTTAACTTGGCTCTCGAAAAAGCAATTAGAGCCATCAAAACAAACCCTGGAGGTACGATATACAATCGCTTAACCCAACATCTAGCATATGCAGATGATGTGGCCATAATTGCAAGAACAAAGGCAGCACTATCAGGGTCACTACAAGAATTTGAGGAAGAAGCGAAAAAGCTTGGTTTGGAAATAAATGAAAGGAAAACCAAGTATATGAAAACATCCAGAAGAGAGGTACAGAAGCAGGACAATGTGGTCTTTCATCACCATAATTTTGAAAATTGTACAAGTTTTAAATATTTAGGTACTATGATTACAAACAATAATGATACATCCTCAGAAATAAAGACAAGAATAATGGCCGGTAATAGGTGCCTGTTTGGGCTTGGAAAACTATTTAAACTCAGTTCATTATCCAGATGTGCAAAGAAAATAATTTATAAAACCATTCTAAGACCAGTGGTTACATATGCTAGCGAAGCTTGGGTTTTAACAATAAATAATGAAAATATGCTAGCAGTTTGGGAAAGAAAAGTTCTGAGAAAGATATATGGTCCCCATTTTGAAAATGGTCAGTTTAGAAGTAGAACAAATAAAGAACTAATGGAACTGTATGGAGAACCGAGTATAGTTTCCTTCATTAAGAAAGGCAGACTAAGATGGTTGGGACATCTTGAACGTATGCCAGAAGACCGATTACCTAAACGGGCATTATATGGACACCCAGGAGGATTAAGGAAGAGAGGAAGACCAAGGCTGAGGTGGCTTCAGGATGTGGAGGATGATCTGCGGAGAGTTGGATGCAAGAGATGGAGACAACGGGCTCAAGATAGAGATGAATGGTTTCTACTGATTAAGGAAACCCAGGCCCTTCATGGGCTGTAGTGCTAATAATAATAATAATAATAATAATAATAATAATAATAATAATAATAATAATAATAATAATAATAATAATAATTTATTTTTTTGTTCTCTAGTATTATAATCAGTTTTTGTCGTTAGTGAAAATCGTTCATAATATGTCACATTATTGTACCAGAGCCACCTTGCCAACTAAAACGTCGTGACTTCTATTATGACGGCATAACTCGTGTCATAAAGTTAACATTATGAAACCATTTATCATGCTATAATATTTAGTACATCTCTTCCTTCATAAAACTACCCATCAATACAAATCTGATGTTATATTTTCTTTAGTAATTGTTTTATAATGCTGTCGTACAAAAAATAACGTACCGTATCTATGAAACACGTTTAAAATGTTATACAGTTATTGCATTAGTCAAAATTAGAAAACTCGCTTCGCTCGTTCCCTAAAATTTGATTAATGCCATAAAGTATAACATTATAAACGTGTTTCATAATTAGAGCCAGGAATTTTAGGTGCTAAAAGTTAATATTGTTCCTCGCTATAGTTTATAAATATAGAAGCCATGCCCCCACTTCTGTGATATGTCATTCTTGTCATTCAATATTTTCTCTTTGGTACCGTTAATGGTCTTTAATCCTCGCAACTACCACTTAAAAATTAGCGCAGGGTTTACAAGATCCATTGCCCAGTCCTTGTGATTCTCTTGTCGATTATTATTACATATCGAACTCTTGTGAACTAGACTGTCACGGGCACTACATCTTTTCATCTACACCCAATGTCATTCTTAACTTTTAGCACCTAAAATTCCGGGCTCTATTCATAATATACTATTATGTAATTATTATTTATGTATTATTAATATTAATGTGGTAACCAACAGCGCTTATTTGATGGCACATGAATTACAATAATAACACAACAATATTAATAAAAATGATAAAAACTAAATTAATAAAAGGCCTAATTATGATGAATATTTTATAAATATGTAAATTATGCTGTAACTTTGAAATACTGGTGTGTAATAATTGTTATTCTGCTGTATAATATGCACAATGACACATTTAATGCGTCATTTTTAAGAGAAATAGTATCAGCCCGTCGGGGCAAGATAGCCTAATGGTTGCCATCAATTGGTCTTCAGCATAAACTTAGGTTGTCGTTAACCTATTAATAAGTAAATTTAAGAATGATAATTGATATATGTTTTACCACTAACTTTTAGTTATCAAACAATTTCTGAACATAAAGTTTGTTTACTCTTGTTGCAAAAGCACTTTAAAAAGCATGCTGAAGTAGAAAGTGGGTTACCATTATCTTGCCCCAGTGGACCGTCCATTTATATTTCACTTGATATCTAATTTCACAATGTACAGAGTCTACATTTGAAAGAAGT
>NC_091131.1:103037329-103164829 GCF_040183065.1 Periplaneta americana | reverse complement strand
CGTAATTCTTTATTTTTTCACGTCTTGAAGACGAATAACACGGGTTCCAACATTTGTTTGGAATCTTAATGGCGGTATTGTACCACGTGACCGCAACATCCAATCAGAAACGATACGTCCAATGGCCACGCTGTATTCATACAGTCACTGTATTTAATAGGACTGCGAGGCGAACCTAGCGGCAGAAATCGTCATGACGCTCAGACACCTACTCTCGATCGTGCTATGCTCCAGCTTGTATATAATCAAAGAGTTTGTAATATATAACTAGAGACGCCAACGGCGCTAGTTTCGCGTACAAAATTGAACCGCTGTTCGGCCGCCATTAAAGGGAGTTGATGCTTCTCCGGGAGTGCAAGCAGTTCATGCTTATTGAGGAGTACGAATAAATATAAGAACACTTGAAGGGAAATAATAACAAAATGGTGAAATACTGCGCCGCAAATAATTGTTCCAACATAGCTACTATTGTAGGATGCCCAGGAAAGCATGCATATCTTAATATTTGGAAAAATGTTCCAAATGCAGTTCCTCCTTTGAATGTGTTTACAGAATGTCGGAATATTTCTTGAATAAAGTTTTTCCAGAAACACATTAATCAGGTTTATAAGGTTGATATCAACAATGTATGTAAGGGTTAGGTGCCATCACATTACAGTGGATTATAATAGCAGAGTGCATAAGAAAATCCTCAGGCTATATCTTTCTAAAACTGTTTTGTTTCACAATATATGAATTAATCATGTAATTTTCGTTTTGTACAGTATGTATTTCTAGTTTTTGGTTGTATTAAATGCAAAGAAATTAGTGAAAATATAGCTGATGGCCTAGCTACTACTAGGTCTACTATGACCACTACTACTAGGCCTACTATTATCACTACTACTAGGTCTATTATTACCACTACAACTAACTAGGTCTCACTACTACTAGGCATACTAATACCACCAAAACTAGGCCTACCATTACCACAAAAAATAGGCCTACTACTACCACTAATACTAGGCCTACCATTACCACTACTGCTAGGCCTATTATTACCACTACTACTAGGTCTATTATTACCACTACTACTACGCCTACTATTACCACAAAAACTAGGCCTACTACTAACACTAATACTAGGCCTACTATTACCACTACTACTAGGCCTATTATTACCACTACTATTAGGTCTACTATTACCACTACTACTAGGCCTACTACCACTACTACTAAGCCTACTATTACCACTACTACTACACCTACTATTACCACTGCTACTACACCTACTATTACCACTGCTACTATACCTACTATTACCACTACTACTACGCCTACTATTACCACTCCTACTAGGTCTATTATTACTACTAGACCTATTATTACCACTACTACTAGGCCTACTATTACCACTACTACTAGGTCTACTATTACCACTACTACTAGGCCTACTATTACCAGTACTCCTAGGTCTACTATTACCGCTACTAATTGTATTAAAAAGTCTGTACTGACCTCTGACTTGGTGGTCATCAACTACATAATGAATAGATTGTTTTATGATAAAATTTATTCTCATTATATTTTAAATCAGTTTTCAGAATTTTTATAATATCATATTTCACCACTAAATATTTTCTATGCCCCATATACCTTCGTCTTTCTTTGCATGAAAGGATTGAAATATAGATCTTTTTAAATATTACAGTAAATATCCATTATTATGTCCTTAAAACAATACTAGTAATGCTGAAAATTAATGTTGACATTGCCATTATTCAATATTTCACATAATTATCCCGATTGTATATGGGTGATTTAATTTATATTTTAGAATATCGCCAAAGATGAACCATTATAATACTTTAATAAATATAGCGCTCCTCTGCTATTCATGTTTATTTCATCACGACTCATCCTTTGTAAAAGATGTTTAAAACAGTGTCTATCACCAGGCTACATCAATGTATTGTGGTACTGTTTACGAATTTCGCGCCGCAAACACTCCCTTTAATGGCGGATGCTAGCCGATTCAATTTGTGACATTTTTCTTGCCTGCCACTCACGGGTATGTGTCTCTAGTAAGTATTACAAACTCTTTGTATATAATCTCGTGAGCAACGGTTATTTCAGTGTAGTCTGACAATCTCTGAGTGCTGCTCATCTCAAAAGAACTAGACTACAACCTAGTGTGGCACGTCTTATGGCCACACGTAGATATATTTAACGCAGATTCTGAGCAGTATTTGTAGCCTTGTCTGGCAACACATTTTGCAACAGTTACAGCAGCTTCATTTGTCGCCAAAAATCAGCGACATTTTCAATTCGTCTGGCCGTAGCCTTGATATGCATAGCTTTATGAAAATGAAATAGTTGCTGAAACAAGCTCACAGCATGACAACTTATTGGTCAGTGACGTTTTATTATTTTTCATTAATGATGATGATGATGATAATAATAATAATAATAATAATAATAATAATAATAATAATATTTAGAGTAGCCTAGTAATAATGTCAATCATAATAAAATATTGTCAGTAATTAACATTTTGTATGAGAGGTAGCGTACTTAATTACAACAGGCCTCACTGCTTTCCACGTGCACGATATGTTACCATACTTATTTCGCAATGCAGTATTATCTGCAAACGTAAAGAATGCAAGTCAGTTAAAATGGTTGGTTTTCATTTTTTGTCTAATAAAATACAGTAGCCTACCATAGCTTGTGTGTTGGTGAAAAGTGCATATCTATTGTCCTACGCTTTGATTTTACTGACAGTATGAGAGTAAGTGTGTAAGTGATAAAGCCCTAAGTTTGGGAAAGTGTCCCTTTTTATAAGTTGGAATTACTGACCAAGGTTATTTTTTAATGTGAAGTGAGTTGCTGATCTTGTATACATGTCTGTTTAAGCTGATATAATACGGCTAACCCCAAGACGCATTTCCATCTTCACTTGCCGACTATACTAATCTTCGCTACGTCAAGGGTTATGTGCAAGTAGTGCTGCTCAGCGGAGCGAATACTACTGTGGAGGAATCAAATATTACAAATGAAGCTCTCCTCCAGCGATCTCCAATACTACCATAGGTGGTATGTGCAAGTAGTGTTGCTCAGCGGAGCGAATACTACTGCGGAGGAATCAAATATTACAAATAAAGCTCTCCTCCAGCGATCTCCAATACTACCATAGGTGGTATGTGCAAGTAGTGCTGCTCAGCGGAGCGAATACTACTGCGGAGGAATCAAATATTACAAATAAAGCTCTCCTCCAGCGATCTCCAATACTACCATAGGTGGTATGTGCAAGTAGTGCTGCTCAGCGGAGCGAATACTACTGCGGAGGAATCAAATATTACAAATAAAACTCTCCTCCAGTAATCTCCAATACTACCATAGGTGGTATGTGCAAGTAGTGCTGCTCAGCGGAGCGAATACTACTGCGGAGGAATCAAATATTACAAATAAAACTCTCCTCCAGTAATCTCCAATACTACCATAGGTGGTATGTGCAAGTAGTGTTGCTCAGCGGAGCGAATACTACTGCGGAGGAATCAAATATTACAAATAAAGCTCTCCTCCAGCGATCTCCAATACTACCATAGGTGGTATGTGCAAGTAGTGCTGCTCAGCGGAGCGAATACTACTGCGGAGGAATCAAATATTACAAATAAAACTCTCCTCCAGTAATCTCCAATACTACCATAGGTGGTATGTGCAAGTAGTGCTGCTCAGCGGAGTGAATACTACTGCGGAGGAATCAAATTTATATTACAAATAAAGCTCTCCTCCAGCGATCTCCAATACTACCATAGGTGGTATGTGCAAGTAGTGCTGCTCAGCGGAGCGAATACTACTGCGGAGGAATCAAATTTATATTACAAATAAAGCTCTCCTCCAGCGATCTCCAATACTACCATAGGTGGTATGTGCAAGTAGTGCTGCTCAGCGGAGCGAATACTACTGCGGAGGAATCAAATTTATATTACAAATAAAGCTCTCCTCCAGCGATCTCCAATACTACCATAGGTGGTATGTGCAAGTAGTGCTGCTCAGCGGAGCGAATACTACTGCGGAGGAATCAAATATTACAAATAAAACTCTCCTCCAGTAATCTCCAATACTACCATAGGTGGTATGTGCAAGTAGTGCTGCTCAGCGGAGTGAATACTACTGCGGAGGAATCAAATTTATATTACAAATAAAGCTCTCCTCCAGCGATCTCCAATACTACCATAGGTGGTATGTGCAAGTAGTGCTGCTCAGCGGAGCGAATACTACTGCGGAGGAATCAAATTTATATTACAAATAAAGCTCTCCTCCAGCGATCTCCAATACTACCATAGGTGGTATGTGCAAGTAGTGCTGCTCAGCGGAGCGAATACTACTGCGGAGGAATCAAATTTATATTACAAATAAAGCTCTCCTCCAGCGATCTCCAATACTACCATAGGTGGTATGTGCAAGTAGTGCTGCTCAGCGGAGCGAATACTACTGCGGAGGAATCAAATATTACAAATAAAGCTCTCCTCCAGCGATCTCCAATACTACCGTAGGTGGTATGTGCAAGTAGTGCTGCTCAGCGGAGTGAATACTACTGCGGAGGAATCAAATTTATATTACAAATAAAGCTCTCCTCCAGCGATCTCCAATACTACCATAGGTGGTATGTGCAAGTAGTGCTGCTCAGCGGAGTGAATACTACTGCGGAGGAATCAAATTTATATTACAAATAAAGCTCTCCTCCAGCGATCTCCAATACTACCATAGGTGGTATGTGCAAGTAGTGCTGCTCAGCGGAGCGAATACTACTGCGGAGGAATCAAATTTATATTACAAATAAAGCTCTCCTCCAGCGATCTCCAATACTACCATAGGTGGTATGTGCAAGTAGTGCTGCTCAGCGGAGCGAATACTACTGCGGAGGAATCAAATATTACAAATAAAGCTCTCCTCCAGTGATCTCCAATACTACCGTAGGTGGTATGTGCAAGTAGTGTTGCTCAGCGGAGCGAATACTACTGCGGAGGAATCAAATATTACAAATAAAGCTCTCCTCCAGTGATCTCCAATACTACCATAGGTGGTAGGTGCAAGTAGTGCTGCTCAGCGGAGCGAATACTACTGCGGAGGAATCAAATATTACAAATAAAGCTCTCCTCCAGTGATCTCCAATACTACCATAGGTGGTAGGTGCAAGTAGTGCTGCTCAGCGGAGCGAATACTACTGCGGAGGAATCAAATATTACAAATAAAGCTCTCCTCCAGCGATCTCCAATACTACCATAGGTGGTATGTGCAAGTAGTGCTGCTCAGCGGAGCGAATACTACTGCGGAGAAATCAAATATTACAAATAGAGCTCTCCTCCAGCGATTCCAATACTACCATAGGTGGTAGGTGCAAGTAGTGCTGCTCAGCGGAGCGAATACTACTGCGGAGGAATCAAATATCACAAATAAAGTTCCCCTCTAGTGATCGATCTCCAGTACTACCATGAGTAGTAGACGGAGTATACGGAGAGATGCGGAGCTCAGAAAGGAAGGGACAATCAAAAGACCGGCAGGCCGACTGGCCAACGAGACTGACGGTAGTTGTTGCTGGGATTAAATGGCACTCAAGCTGATGTCCGACACATGGAAATTCTTTCATTCAGTTTAAAGTAGCAGAATTTTGTCAAAGGTGTTATTAAAATTGTTTACAATTTACATTATCGGTATTTTAAGTTTTGTGTATTATGATTATTATTATTATTATTATTATTATTATTATTATTATTATTATTATTATTATTATTATTATTATTATTATACACGCACGATTACAAAGCACGATTCGTAGCAGATTAAGCACCGAAAGATATTAATTTTGTTTACTATTGTTACTAAAGTGTGCCATTGTTTCATATATTTAAATTTCATATACATTACATTACATTACAATTATTTATAAAATTGCAAATAAACAAGAAATATTGCTTTAAAATGACAAAAAAGGCGTTTATTATTGAATTAGTAAGAAACACATTAGAAAAGACAAAATAGGCAAAATAAAAATTGGCTCTATCACTTTGATCACCCCAAATCACATTCATATCTATGAAAATAATGATTTATTTCCACCCAGTAAAGAAAGGCATTTTGCCAAACATCTGGGCTCTAGTTATGATTATAATATTACAAATAACATTAAGAAAACAGGGGAAACGCAGTCTGAGATTAGAAAAAAATAGTAAATACTGAAATTAAGGTTATGGGTAGCCCGTATATAGGCCTAGTAATGTGTTGGCGAACCATAACCAGTTAGTATGATATAGGAATAAATATGAATATTCGACGTAATTTTCTCAATATTTATAATAAGCCTTGGTTTTTCTGAACCGACGCATGCGACGTGCGAGGAGTGTGAGGCGGGCCTCGCACAAATCCGGACTACACGAGAGATAGTGAGTGGTTTCTATAACTGCGAGATGTGAGATCTGCGCACCTCGCAGCCATATAAACCATTCACTATCTCTCGTGTAGACCGGATTTGTGCGAGGCGGGCCTCGCACGTCGCATGCGTCGGTTCAAAGAAACGAAGGCTTGAGTGGTTTCTATGGCTGCGAGGTGCGCAGAGCTCGCATCTCGCAGTTATAGAAACCACTCACTATCTCTCGTGTAATCCGGATTTGTGCGAAGCAGGCTTCGTACCTCGCACGTCGCATGCGACGGTTCAGAAAAACCAAGGCTTTTAGGAAATACTGTGCGCAGCATGAACAACTTACAGGCATTATAGGCGATCCGATCATAGCGGGCGTTTATTGTTCAGATCCGGCCACTCTCTCGCAAGGGAGGAAAACGAACCGGCTTACAGATTATGACTGAACACTTCACGTGCCGCAATTCGTTGGCAGTGTACTCGGGTGTATGGTTCTATTTGCCTATCTCGGGATACATCACGAAAATAACTGCACTGTACATATAAGTCCAATACCAATTAGGGTGTAGCGGAAGGACACGGTGTTCACGGAAGAATGGTGGGGTTTCAAACCAATGTATTTTCTGTGTTTTTTAATTTATAAATTAATGACAAACTTTAATCGGAAAAATAACTGTTGAAATGGATGTACACCACTCCAAGTCCCTCAACGTGAGCGTCTGTTCACCCAGCACAATGCTCTTCAAAGCACGAGTGATCTATCCCTGGAGATCCCGGAGAGAATGAGGCATTTTTTGTACGTAAGCTCTGTCTTTCACATAACCCTTGGAATATGCATAAGAAACAGTGTCTATAATTCTTAGTTTAATTATTTACAAACAATATTCGTGATAAAATATATTTAGTAACCTTAAGGAGACTGGACATCTTGTGAGAATGCAGAGAGGATTTACTAAATATTGTTGCTTATTTTGCTTGTAGGATAGCCGTGAGGAAAACACTATAATTTAAAAATATCTGAGAACGAGTAAGGAATTCATTACTTACCAGAGCATTGCGGAGTACGTTTCACTTGTGAATCCCGCTTTGGTTGTACCTCCAATATACATAAAATTAGACCCAACAAAAAATATATCAGAGTATTGGACAGAGAAGGAAGTGGTTTTTGTTATCTAAATCAGTTCTTTCCCAGTTTATCCTATGCCAAGTTGAAGGAGGGGATCTTCGTGAGACTACAAATAAGAGAATTTCTAAAAGTTAGCTTGAAAGTAGGCTTACAAATGTGGAAGTTGCGACATGGCGTGTTTTAGAGCAGTGGTAGAAGAGTTCACAGCCATAACCACCTGAGTTCTGAGAGTAGGCCTATAGTATACTATACCATACTTCACACATGGTTATGATATAAGATGTATGTGCAGAGACCCGAAGTATAGTACAATATACCTGCATTTGTGCCCTAACTGTAACCTGGAGAATTTTTTCATAATTTTTCTTCGTGCCAGTGACTTTTTTTGAAGTGTAGAATTATATTGAACTTTAAAAATAAAACAACAAATGTCTCAGGACATAAGAAACAATGAACGCTTTTAATCTATAATAGACATTTTGTGGCCTGTAATTTAAAATGCATTTTCTCCATTATGACTTCCACTCCTTAATTGAAATTTTGGTGTCGTTAATGATGAATAGGGATATAACCAAAATATAGAAATGTTATCGAAGTTGCTGGGATTCTACTATGATACAATGGTGGGGAATCATTGTAACTTGCTTAAAAGAGACAGTAATTGTAAACACTGGAGAGAATAAATTCTAGATGTTATGAAGGAATGTGGTTGAGTAATATCTCGTTTTATTGTGAAAAATAGCCTGTATTAACAAAATAATAATATTCTACTGTAATTCTGGAGATGAGAATTAACATTGAAAAAATGCAGTGTTTCATTTCCTCTTAAGTAAACTTAGAACTGTACCCAGTAAAGACAATCAGCGCATTAATGAAACGTAATTATTTTGAAAAAAAAATGTCTTCCTGTTGAAGTGTAAATAATACTGGTACATTCTCCTGGATAGTAACGTCAAAGGGAGCAATTATTTTCCCGGAAGTTGATATTTGTTATAATTCGGAATTAAATTACATGATTATAGAAAACAATGGACACCGCGAAAATTGTATCGTTCGTGTTGTCTTCAAGGAATATTGTCTTGATTTTCCTGAACCGACGCATGCGACGTGCGAGGTGCGAGGCCCGCCTCGCACAAATCCGGACTACACGAGAGATAGTGAGTGGTTTCTATAACTGCGAGATGCGAGGTCAGATTTTTCTTTCGATTCGTGATTAGCACAAACATATTGCATCCGTATTATACTTGACTTAAAAGCTGATTAATCATTTGTAATTGGCCTATATTAAACTTTCACGTCGATATTGTCCAGAAAGAAGTTTATCTTAAACCATGCATTTGGACTTAGTATCTCCAATATTTCGGAACTGCTTGCTTGTTACGTCGTCAAGCTGATATAAGTTAAATTATCGTATGTAATAAGTGTGTCTTGAAATCAGATACTGCCATACATCCTGTAAGTAGATATCATAGGTTTTTTTTTTTCGTTGTTGGTAACTCTATAGCATCTATTAGTTGATGCTTCATGGTTGTGCTAACAGATAGAGTTACTTGTCAACAATGTGACGCTGAAATGTGTGTTCAGGTTACTGCCCAGCGACAGTCCTTATGTATTTTTATATTTGTGATGATTGGTTAATTAATATTAACCCGGCACACTCACAATCACACTCACATTCATACAAATTTCCAGACTCTAGACACCCAGGGAATTTTTCTTCTTCAAGAAAAATATATCATAGGTATCCTACACTTAAAGTTTTTTAGGCAAAATACACGGTATAAAACATAATACTTTTTTTCTAGTATATAAGATCGTCTGTCAGGAATAATATTATTAGCTTTATCTTCACAAGTTCTTTGAGAACATTCTGTTGTTAGTGCGTAATAGAAATTTCGCAGACACACAAGCAGCCATGTTTTCTAAATTCTTTTACTTATTAGTAGAGTCCTGCGTTTGGATGCCTAGAGTCTCCAAGCAAACCTTTACATTAAAGGTATGTAAGGAGTATTATGGGTCGGCGGCATCCAACCCTACTTACAGCGCATGCATTATGTCCAGACACTCCCCACAAATTCCTACAGAGCTGCGCACGAGATCGGATGAGTCTACTTATGAATTATAGGGGAATGTGTTAGTCTTTGCCTTGAACTCTGTAGACACACGCCCGACCTTCCCTTCTACTCCTACCCCCTCTATAAAACGTCCCCGTACTGCACATCGCGAGTGTCTTGACAAAATGCATGAGCTGTACACAGTTTAGGACTGCTGTTCAGTGAACATGCAATATCAAAACAAAGGTAGGCGCTTGGAGATAGAATAATATGGTAGCGAGCACTTCATTAGGAAAGAAGAAAATATATTTTATAAGAAAGATGGAGAAATGTCTCATTTGAAACACTTGGCATGTTTACACTCATTCATTATAATGTGTAGAGACTTATAAAGCACGCAGTCAGTATAATTTGTTTTCATTTCTACAGATATTTATGTTCTTTTTTTTAAATTCCAGGCTTTAATTATATTGTAAAAATCAGGTATAGACAAATCCCGGGAGACAGATTGCCATGGCAACTACAAATTTTCATCAAAATTGTTTAAACGAATTAAAGTTTTAAGACTTCGATTTTCTTTGTGTCATAACGACTACCACATAATTTTAACAAAACCAGTTGTAGGAAGAAATTCAAATGTGCTTTTTAGATTAATATTGTAATATTTTCTGCGCATCTCAAGATATTGTCACTACATAGCTTTAATAAAGTGCAGAGCGTCTCTGAGAACTTGTGTTTGCTTTGCGTAGAGATTTAATATTAATATATTGTATTTTATCTCAGATCGAGTGGTTTTCTCATTGCATGTTTTGACAAAATGTGCTGGCTCATGAAAAAGAAAAGGATTCGCTTCTGAAAAGTTTGGAGTTTTATTTAATAATAACAATAATAATAATAATAATAATAATAATAATAATAATAATAATAATAATCCTTGGCGCTACAGCCCATGGAGGGCCCAGACCGACCAGCCGGCTGGTGGACGATCATCCAACCAGATTGGAGGTAGCGTATGGTTAGCACGATGATCCCCCAACCGTTATAGCTGGCTTTCGCAACCGGATTTCGCTACCTATCGTAGCTTCCCAAGTGCATCACGATGCTGGGTGGGCACCGGTCCCATACATTGGCCGAAATTTCATGAGAAAATTTCTTCCTCCATGAGGACTCGAACCAGCGCGCAATCTCTAACGCGAGTCTTAGGCAGGATGCCTTAGACCACGACGCCACGGCGCGGGACGGAGTTTTATTTATCCCTGGTAAAAATAACTTTTACTATAAGCGCATTTAAAAAAATTACTTTGTTATTATTCTCGTGTTTAAATGCAAGTGGTATTTTATACTTGGTTCTATTTTTTTTTTTTTTTTTTTTTTTTTTTTTTTTTTTTTTTTTTTTTTTTTTGTTCATCTACTTACAGCTTATACAGACAGGCACATTAATAAACAGATGTAAACACACATTGCTGGAGTGTGCGGGGATATTGCTTTCCTGTAGATGTACTACATTGAATTGTTTTGACTTGCAAGGCTCTCCGTACCAAGCGAAGCTAGTTACGATCGCCGTGCACCTAACTTGTATTCATAGTGACCAAATGCAAGACTCTGCTGATTAGCAAGACACACATCTAACTCTTACTTGATCACAGATATTAATACCACAGTTTAGTATACAGTATACAGTTGCGAAGCTCAATACTTACTAAATATGCAAACATAGACAGTTGAAATATGCATCCATAGATAGTTGCTAGCCACCAGGATCGCTACTATCGCCTCATCACAGACTCTCTCCCTAGCAGACGATAAAATTTATTGTACTTTTGATATCGTGTTCTTTTGAAAAATTAACACCTTCCTTCCACTATTGAAATACGAAATACATAAGGTTTATATGTTATTTTCATAAAGTATATATTATATTTTATAAACTCACCTTCCTGGATCTTTCGGAAAAAGGATAACTCTGACCTCTTTTTCTTAGAATTTATAGTGCTAAACGTCTCCTTGTCCCATATTATTATTCAAATTATTGTATTTTAGCCATTTACAGTTATTACAACAGATAACGAACATTTAACAGTTTACACAACTTTTTCACAACAATGCGAAATACGGCACAGTCAATGCCTTTTCGATTAAACCAGGCCGTAATAATATATGTTCAGGTTTTCTATTTCAGTGTATGAAGCTCAGTGAATTATTATATTATAACTTTATTACGTATCATAGCTAAGTTTTATTTAGTATAATGTGTCCATAAGTTCCCTTTACTTCTTGTTGCATAATAGCCTATGTGGCAGAAATAATTACAAAGCTGTGTTATTTTAATGTGAAGAGAATTTTACATGTTAACATAATCTTTCGCATCAACATTTTAAGTTTAGAATGGAAGCTATTTTGAGGTTTAATAAAAAAGAATTTATATTGTGATTTAATATGGCACATCTACCTCCCTTAATAAAGACAGAAAATTTATCATACCACTCCTATGAAATTAGTATATGCACGATTGTTACTTCATCTCTTAGGTAGTAGATAAATACAATAATTCAATACTCAATTGTAGTATTAAAATACAGACAAATTGAATATGCGGAGTATCATACATGACATTATGCTTAATTATAATGTATAATTGCGAATTTAGTAATATAAGATATAGTAAACATAACCTATAATATTTCCATATGAATGGCAGGGCATTGGAGACCACTAAAATTAGACAGAAAGGGGCAACTGGGACAGTAAACATAACCTATAATTTCAATATATCTAAATATCCGTGCGGTGAAACTCAAAATTATTGAATCGTGCATAAATGAATGTACAAGAATTTCGCAATATTTAATCTAAATAAAGGCAGGTATTACACATACGAACAACGTAATTTTCACACCAAAATAATATTTCATGTTAACTCGCAAGTGATTTATGTCTGAAGTGTCTCATTATCATTGTTTTAAATTTTATTAATGCAATTACACTACATTTTAGAGAAATATATGTTACTGTTTATGCATTCCAACTAATTTATATGGTTGAAACGCCGCCCTTCGTGATCAGGTTAAGCGAGTTACATGGTCTGCCTTACGGCCTGTATTAGATCACGATGGCAGTGACACAGTCTATTGTTCCTAGTACTCACAGCGCTTCAAGCGGCTAGCAACTATCGCGAGAAATGCAAAAAATCATCCCAAGTTTCGCAACTGTATATACTAAACTGTGTTAATACTAGGTTTAGAAAGCAAGGAAAGGTGAGAAATGATGAAATTTAATTATTTCTCTATTTCTGAATTTCAGGGACCCTTCTAATAGGAATCTCTCGCTTTGTGAAGGATGTTATACGGCCACTGCGCATAATAGAAATGAATCTTACGTCCTTGATATATTTCTCCTTAGTCTCTCTTGTGAGTTTAAAATATGGTTCTTCTCACCTGTTTGTAGACTGGAAGCTTTCGTATGTTACTAGTTTTTTTTTTTTTTAAGTCTGATAATTTTACCAGTACTTCCATTTCAATGTGCAACATTATTATTTTGTTGGAAAAATATACTTTTACTACTTATGCTTTTTGAGCAATTGAACTCGTGGTGAACTCTTTTTTTTTTTTTTTTCGTTTTATTTCTCGTCAACCCTAAAATATTAGGCATAAGAAAATATCTCTCTCTATCTGCACAAGGGAACGACCTTTAGTTTCAGGTAATAAAAGGTACACAAATAGGCAGCAAAATAGCGAAAATACACCGAACAACCAAAAGAGTCCTGTGGTGCCAATTGCAGTATGTACAGACGGGATATTTTGGTTGCTGCAAACATCGCCACCTCATTCATAGTATAAATAGAACCTCCAAACACACCGAACTTCAAATGATAATATTTCCACACCATTATCACAGGTAGTACGAAAAAACCTGTATCTGTGGTATCTGGAAGAACATGACAGTAATGTGCACGTAATTATGCAGTACAAATACCATAACGGAATATGTTACATAAATGCTAGTAATATCTAGGAGATATTGACAAATGTATATGCTGATAATTTCTAACAGACCATGACAAAAGCATGCTTGTCATATCTGGTAGACGCTGACAAATGTCATATATTAGGCTATATATGTAAATATTTTCTAATAAATATGGTACATTGAAGATGGCACTAAAGCAGAATTTCAAATTACACTCGTATTTTCTTGATAGTGAAACAAATACATACTGACATACACAAGAAATATAACGTAAAATTTTCCGTTCTGTTAGTATATGAATAATTTTTCCACTTGTCTTTAATGAACACAAATCAATTTCTTCACTCCTTACACTACAGCAGAGGCAGGTCAAAGTACATTCTCAGTATCAAGTGTGAACGAGGGTGCGAATTAAGATTTCTAATGAGGGAGGGATGGAATCCTAGCTAGAGAATACCATACATAAAATTATTTTTATCCTCAATCGATACGGCTCAACGCTTGGTCGCACTGAGATGCTTGTCTTGCATCTTGATCATAACAATAATTGTATCTGTGAACAGGCTTAAGATAATATTGTAATTCCTAAGTTATTGATTGTCGTCAGCTTGCCGGTGATGATAATACAGAAATATTATTTTCTTTGCTTACTTCGTACTTTATAAAGTAAATATACTCATATTAAAACAATTATATTTTGTGATAAACGTTATCTCTGGCAAGGATGTTAATATGAATTTATGAGAGAGGGATAACTTTCTAATTCGCACCCTAGTGTGAATTATGGTGTACTTAACTATGTAATATGATGAAAATGATGAAATAGAGAAGGTTTTCTTTTGGTCTACAGATTTACTCGATGAGAGCCGTGTGAAGCACTTCCACTTCTACACCTTGTCAGTAAGGTAAGTTAACTGCAGATTTGACATCATTTTTGTAATTCTTTTTTGTGTATTGCAATTCATACCAGAGAGCTGCAAAATAGCGCTTACAACCGGTTTAGATTCGAACGGTTGGAGAACATTCCTCAAGATCGGGCAACCGACCGAATATTCGATTTTCAACCAGTTACGCTTAATGTTTTGTAGACAGAACACCAGGTGCACTTCATCATATATGACACCGACATTTTCTGAGTACACAAACGGAGCAACAATTGAAGGAAATTTACTGTGTCTTATTAAAAAAGTGTTTGCTTGATATAGGTCTACAATTATTGATTGGACATTTTAATACACTTATCTTCATAACTAATAGGCCTACATAACTAAAGAAATGGACACAGGGAACAACAGGAGAAATAAGTGTAATGCAGAATATGAAATCTGGTGCATAAAGAAATGCAAGAAAAGGGATGAAATTACAGGAGAATGTAGAAGTTACACAACGCAGAACTGCATGCATTGTATTCTTCACCTGACGTAATTATGAACATTAAATTCAGACGTTCGAGATGGGCAGGGCATTTAGCACGTATGGGCGAATCCAGAAATGCATATAGAGTGTTAGTTGGAAGGCCGAGACGTAGATGGAATGATAATATTAAAATAGATTTGAGGGAGGTGGGATATGATGATACAGTCTGGATTAATCTTGCAAAGGATAGGGACCGATGGCAGGCTTATGTGAGGGCGGCAATGAAACTGCGGGTTCCTTAAAAGCCATTTTTCAGTAAGAATAAAATAAATTACAATTACTTAGTAAAGAGGAGAGCAAATAAATACATAGGCCTACATTCTAGTGTAATATTTACATTTTAAACTCAAAATGCATACCTCTGAAACAGTAATTGTTAATATATAATGCCTTTTAATTATTCTAAAGTGCTGCATTATTATTTCATTATTAAATCATTTTTTAAGAAGCCAGAGTGTCATTTACAAAAGAAAAGTACTCTGAAGCTCAAATGCTTGTACTTTCACGAAGCATTTTGTTGCCCTTAAACGTACCCAACTGCAATACCTGGACTGGATGAATGAATCAATCAATGAATTACATACAATAAACTTCTCCGTAATTGTTTTCTTGCCTTTTCCATTGGAGACACGCTTTAAGATTTCCTATGTGTCAGATGGCAACCACCCAGTAGCATATCTACCTAACGATAAATTTAATTAATTAATTTTATCTCACAATTTATGGACAAACGGGTAATTACAACCTTCAAGTTGTGTTAGGCCCTATTGACTCATTAATTTGCTCTGTCACTTCACTGACAAATTTACATTGAATCTCTACTGTCATTAGAACTAATTTTGATCTTTCAAAATATCTACAACAAAGTAGGGAGTAGTATTTAACATTTTTTCCTCAAAGCCAGGAAGTGTTTGTCTGAAATATACTACGCTTTGAAACCATGAATTCCAGCTTGTTATAACTGGCCTAGGAAAGAGAACTGGAGCTAGATCTATCCACTTTTCCCGAAGATAATTTAAAAACGTACTTTTCATTTCTCTAGAATGCAAAAAGGCAAGCTTAAGCTTGGACACAAAGATATTCAATTCTGACATATCTTTCAAAATGACATCTATCAAGTTTATATTGTGCACAAAACATTGAAATAACAAATGGTCTCCAATAGCCTAATTGTTCTTAAGGCCCGAAAACATGTTGTCATAGCTATATGGAGCTGAATCTGAAACCATACCCAGGACGCTATCGAACTCAATGATCGAATCTTTCGAGGCACTGATAATAGCTCTGCCACAGGTTTACCATTTGCCGCATCAAGAAAACAGACATTTGCCAGATGCAACTTCTGGTTTTTACTTGGTACCATCGTTCTGAAGAGCACAGCGAAGACACATCTGCCTTCCCTATCTGAAATCTCATCTGCGACAAAGACGATCGGTTTTCCTTCCAAAACCATTTTAATATTATATATTGCCGTTCCACATCGAGACATATACTCATTTCTCACTCTTGAACACGTAGGTAGATCACCTGAGCCTGGCACATACCTTTAAAGATAGAAATGATCCAATTAGTTTTATTTAGAAGTATAGTAATATACACATTTTTCGTAGGCCTAATATCTATAAAGCAAGCAAGGCTGTAAAATATGTAAAAAAATTATAGACTTAAAATACTCGTATAATAATATTAAACGAAATAGTAATATTTTAACAGTTCAAAATATTTTAAAATCTTGAGTTTCATTTTTATTTTAATGCACTACTTACTCGCAATTCATTCATTGGAATGTTGACTTGTAACCACAAATTCATTTTTTTTATTCACGAGTATTTGCTTTCGAGCTCTGAAATTATTGTTGCCTGCCGTTTAACTCCACTTTCTTCAGTTGTTTTTGAACGGAAGTTTTCCTTTGCGCGTTTGATTGGATTTTGTGTGTTTTTTTCCAATAGGCTACACCTCTTTTCTCCCACAATGACCTCTTATTATACAATTTGCACATTAAAATATTTGGATCGCTTACATAAAACTGCTCACTTTTATAGCTTTCCACTCGTTGTTTAACAGCGATTTTGTCTCGGCCCATCTTCATGCAGTTCGTGTGCAATTTGCAAAAATGAAACAAAACAGAGAAACGAACAAGTCAACAATTACTTTTAAATACATCGATTTCAATTTAAATTTCTTCGACAACAATGAGAAGGCAGTTTATTTTATAGAGAGTGAACCGAAGCAAAGGACGTCCAAATGCAAGAAAAATTTAAGGGCTGGTGAAAGTGCATACAAAATTTAAAAAATCATGAAATTATAATTCCGCACTTATTTATTCTCAGAAACTGCTATATTTCGCATTTTATCGCGGCTTAGAAAACCGCCTAAGGTATGAAATTTCCTCTCTAAGGCACAATTTACGTGATTACGTAGCATTTGGACACTTTTCGCATTTATCGCCACTGCGAAAATCTACCATCTCTACGCATAAGTTATATTGAGCTTTAGCACTTTAATTTTCTGGAGTAAAATTTAACCTATCTGATGGAGTATGTATAGAAAGCACTACCACTTCCATTTCCATTCCACCTTTCCTGCCAAAAGGGTGGATAACCAACAAACATCGTAAAAGAGAATTCTTAAAATCCAGCTTCAGGCAAGTAAAGCGAAAAGAATAACCACACTTTAACTTTACAATGACCTAATAAGGAGTTACCGTCACTTACAGGAGCATATTTCCGAAGTCATTTTGAGCAGAAATGTCATATAAACATGGGTCTTAATCTCAATATTTTCAGAATTACGCTAATTTGAAGTTGTGTGTAAAATACTTTTCTTCTTTACTTAGGGTAAAAGAATATAGAAATGCAGAATGAACTGTTCAGAAATATCATTTCTTTAATTGACAAGTACTCTGAACCTAAAAGTTTGTTGCTAATTCCATAGTTGCTTCGTACAGATTTTTTTTTCTATTTTTAACTACAGAATTACATTTTTCTTACGCATATTCACGACAATTGTTAACAAACCATACTACTCTTGTAAAGTCTTTAAGACTGTACAGTACATTAGGATGCAAAATTGAACTGAAAGGATCAAGTTGCTAGAAGTCGTGTAATTTGTAACATAGTTGTAAAGTTCGTAGACCACTCTTCGTCAGCACACATCTGGCTAGTTCAAAGGTTCACAGACGACTCCGCGCCAGCACACATCTGTCTAGTTCAAAGATTCACAGACGACTTCCCATCAGCAAACATCTGCCTAGTTCAAAGGTTCACAGATGACTCCCCGTCAGCAAACTTCCCGTCAACACACATCTGCTTAGTTCAAAAGTTCACAGACGACTCCCCGTCGGCATACATCTGCCTATTTAAAGGTTCACAGACGACTCCCCGTCGGCACACATCTGTCTATGTACAGTGGAAGCTCTTAAGTTCGACAGAAATCAAGTTCGACATCCTATAGTTCGACTACTTACGTAGGAGAATTAGACACGCCCCTATACGGGCACTAAGAAATGGGTTTGCCATTTAAATGGGAATTGGTTGTGTGTCTTGTAGTGATAAAAGGTAAAGGTATCCCCGTAACATACCATGAAGGCACTTGGGGGGCATGGAGGTAGAGCCCCATGCTTTCCATGACCTCGGCACTAGAATGAGGTGGTGTGGTCGGCACCACGCTCTGACCGCCTTTTACCTCCGGGAAAGACCCGGTACTCAATTTTATAGGAGGCTGAGTGAACCTCGGGGCCGTTCTGGAAGTTTGGCAACGAGAAAAAATCCTGTCACCACTTTTGTTAAAGGAAAACAAAATATTTTATTGATTAGGACATCCATATTGATCACTGACTTTAAATTAATGAACTCTTCTTTTTCTATTTGAGAATTGTGCTGTTTGTGAGACGGAACTGTCGAAACCCACTGTGGTTCTAGAAGCGCATAGACAAATCTCGGGGCGGGCAGGAAATGCAGGTACAGTACTGTATTCGTTGATGGATAACCAATAAGAATTTGTATTCATTTCACCTGCCACACCCACTACTCTTATTGAACTGAACTTTCAATTCTGTTTTGTCGCACTTAGGAGAGTCCACTGTATTCCATTAATTATGTAACCTGTAAGAAGTTTTCATACGCCTAAGATTTTTTGAGGTAAAATATACGGCATGAAACCCAATGCTATTCTTCTTGTCTGTCAGGAAGACTATTATCGGGTTTATGTTTCACCACTGCTTTAACGCCATTCTGCTGTCAGTGGTGTAGAATACAGCTCGACCAAGTGAAGTCTGAGAGCCGAGAGGGGAAGTTGGAGGCAGTTCTGTAGTGAAAGGAGGCGGTAACGAGAGGAGACCGTACAGTCTCATATGAGAGCAAAGTTTTCCTACTGCGCTTCAGTTCAAGAGCGGTAACAATTTAAGACGCTTTGAAATAGACTGTACTTCTACTTCTGCTTGACAATGAGGTTTGGCGTTCTGATTGGCAAGCGTGGGCGTGGGAGAGAAAGTTGCATGAGGGGGGAGGCTGGGCGATAGCGTAACTGTTGCCATTATCTGAAGACAAGGACAAAAAATGCGTACGCTCTTTAGTGTATTTTAAACGATGTGCACACGTTGAAATCTGAGCGTCAAGTGACCTATGTGGCAGCTGTGTTTTGCCTCTACATTCCATCCCGATATCCCCACTCGCAGACTTGACTTGGACAAGTATAGATAGTAGAAATTTCGTAGGCACACAAGCAGCCACCTTTAGGAAACCTTTTATTCAACACAATACATCATGAAGTCCCATGTACGTCATATCTGATCATAGATCCTAATACGGTACGCGATTTATAAAATGGAAGAAGAATGAGAAGTCATTTCAATTTAATTATTTCTTTATTTCTGAAATTCAGCGACCCTCCTAATGAGGAGTCTCTTGCTTTGCGAAGGTTACTATGAGGCCATTGAGCAAAAAATAAAGGAATCTTTCGTTTCTGATATAATATATATTCCTTAGTCTTTCTTCTGAACTTAAAATATTTTTCTTCTCACTTATTTGAAGGCTGCAATCTTTCGCAAGTCTCTACATTTTCAAGTATGGAAATATTACCAATATCTCCATTTCAATCATGCAAAATTATTGTTGTGTTTGAAGAAAAGTTTGCACTTATACTTTTTGAGCAACTGGACTCATGGCCAAAACCTCTTCATTTTCCACTTTATTTCTCGTCAACCATAAATTATTAGGCATCATAAAATATCTCTCTATGTGAACAAGAGAACGACCTTTAGTTTCAGGTAATGAAAGATACACAAAAAGGCAGCAAAATAGCGAAAATACACCAAACAACCAAAAGAGTCCTGCAGTGCCAATTGCATTGTGTACAGAGGGGAATATTTTTGTTGCTGCAAACATCGCCACCTCGTTCATAGTAAAAATAAAAGCTCCTAGAACACATCGAACTTTAGAGGGCAAGATTTCTCCCACCATTATAGCCGGCAGCACGAAGAATCCGTACGTATTAAATGCCACGTACAAGAGTACACATACAATCATGAGCCACTCGGGGACATTCTGGATATGAACTAGAGCCCCAAGCACCGTAGCGGAAACTCCCGAGCCGAGTCCCGAGGATATGGACATGGACCTTCGTCCCATCCACATAAGCATGACACATGATATAGCCATAAACACAACCCTCACAATAGTAGTGAGGTTGGTGGTCCAATTGACGTCAAAGCTGCCGTCTGTCTTCAGCCCGGAGACGATATCCATGGAGTAAAAGATAAAGAGGTTAGTTCCACACACGACCTGGATGATGTTGAAGATGTGGGCGATTAAGAATGGTTTTAGAACTTGAGGACGCAGGTACTGTTTACAATTCCACTTGAAGGATGAGATTGGAATTGAATTATTGTCTTCATTTGTTCTGTTTACAAGTTCTTGCAAATCTCTCTCTGCCTGGGGAAATAAAATAAATATGTTAAATTACTCAATTATGTTTAATGAAATTGGAAAATCTTACGATAACAGAAAACGGAAAATTACCAAAACGGATGTTTGTTTATAAGACAAGTGAGAGATTAGCAGCGGTTCTCAAACTTTCGTATTTCGAGCTCCCTTTTTTTACTTTGGATAATTCTGCGCCCCCCCCCCTATAATATAAGATAGAAAGATAAATGAGAATAATCCAATACGAAGGAATTTAAACTCGATTGGCAACAGTGACCATCGCTGCCGATGTATTGCATTCGCGTCGTGTTATGACGACATTTCCTGTTGCCCGAATGTCCACGGCCGATACCGATTGAAAATATGCGAATCTAAAAGCAGCGCATCTGCGGGTGACTTTTTAGTTGTTCCATTGCGACTGAGTTGCGAGTTTGTCACTTGGAGTTCCAAAACGCTCGTGTGCGTGTGTAGTAAATATGAGCAGATTTTTAATTGGACGCAAATGTACGTAAGCATGAGGACGAAGAAGTTTCTACTTCATCAAAAACGCCCAGTACCCGTGTTAATCCTATTATAAAATCAAAAACATAAAGTGACCAAGCATAAAGATAAGCACCGATTTGCGTAGCAAATGAACTAGAAATAACAATCAGAAAAATGGCAAGTTCCTCGCGAATTTCGACGAGATAATCTCTTAAATAACCAAATCAGAGTCATTTGCGATAACGCATAAAAATACACGGCGTAGAGTCTCTCAGTCCTGTCTATAACCAGCACAGCGATGTCGTCCTCTTCTACGTAGACGTCACAAGACCCAAGCCGTGCGATGCGCTGCTCATGTCTCGGTCGCAGTGAGCGACCAATCCCGCCGAGTTCATTCTACCGACTGATTTCACTTTAGGGATGGGCAAAAATAACCGGTTATTTGATAACCGGTTATTTTCATACGGTTAACCGGTTAATAACAGGTTATTTTTGCTTGTCGATTTAACCTGATAACTGGTTACTTTCCTCTATAGCCGAACGACCGGTTATTTTTTATAATACACACCAAATCAAATGTATTTTTAATTTATCTCAAATTCAATGCCAGTCGAACATCGTTTCTTCTTATTTCTTTGTAATCTTATGTAATCAACCCTGTATACAAATTGTCTCATGCGTCATTCCTACATGGGGTATGGGTTACTGCTTTACGTACTTCAATTGTCTATAGATGGTAAAATAAGATTCGACTTCAAATCATAGGCAATAAAGGTCTATCTTAATCGCTGACTTTATTTGATTGACTTATGATATTATATCTGCCGGTATTGGATTAATTAAAATGGCGATAACTCTATTTTTTCTTCTAATGGCATAGGTTATTGATATTTCATATCATTGTCCCATTAGGTCTCTAGTTTTCTAATAGCGACCACTTTCATAACTGGATTTCAGCTATTCATTTATGCTGAATTACAGCAGCTGTGAGTTGCCGAACGACCAGATTGAAAAATTCCCGCTATGTTTACAAAAAAAAACACGCCAGTGTTTCGCCCACTCCGGAATATAAGACACACCATTGGCTGTTGCCTACCCACTCCACTTTCGCTGGCTTGCAGCGAAAAAAAATTTGTTACAAAAAATGGTGGCTACTATTTCAGCGCTGTCGGTCAGCAAGGCGTTCAATGCTTTTGCTGTTTCAGCGCTGTCCCGGCTGAACGCAGCCATTGTGTCGCTGTGGTGTGAATGGATTCATATTCAGCTGTACTCACAATAATTCGCATCGGATTCGCTCCCGCTCCATCTGCCGTGATTCGCGTTTGTGTAAGCAGACATTTAAGGCTCATTCACAATGAAAATTAAACATAACGTAAGCGTTAACTTAAGATATAAACGTTACGGTAAAATCAAGAAGTCATACCATCATTCACGATGGGAACATAAACATAACAGCAAACATACTTGGTAACCATGGAAACATAACAACGACGCCATTTCCTCATATTCTGTCATATACTTCAGCGCTCCACGATTGTGTTCTGTTTGCAAATCACGTAAGCATAAGCATGAAAGTTTGGAGTTTGCAAACTTTTATGTTAACGTCTTACGGTAATGTTTATGTCAATGCTTATGTGAATCATTGTGAATGATCCCATTTGGTAGCCTGGGCGCAAACTTCTGTGTTTATGTTACGGTTATGTTTAATTTTCATTGTGAATGGGCCTTTAATCTCCGTATGACTTCTCTGTAGGGGTTTGTGAAGGTTATGTCTTTATCCCTCCACTCCACACCAATCTCCAGGATCTTCTCCATTGTCTCACCGCTGTTGTGGCTCTGGTCGACCGTGATATCAGAGTCTAGTATATACAGTCACGAAGCTTGAGTTGTGAGGGTGCTAGAAACAATAGACTGTGCCGGTACTATTTCGCATTGTCTGTAATGAGGCGATAGTAGCGATCCGAGTGGTGAGCAACTATCTATGGATGCATATTTACAACGTATTGAGCTTCGTGACTGAATATACTAGACTGTGGTGATATGTTGACAAGCATGTGGAACGAAAGCCATATTTGACACTAACGGTACTATGTCCTAGCGGCAAACTACGGCAACTACAAACGCGAACTTTTCGGTACAAATACTTGAAGAGCTTCTCTCTTTATCAGCGTAAGAATTGCCGTCATCTGTTGCGTAGTGAATTTGTGGTGAATTTTTTTAAATATTTTACGGATTTATGAATAACCGTGTATAGTTTCCCAAAGTAGTGTATATTATTTTGAAGTCGGAAACAATTTGATCTTTCCATAATATGGGGCGACCTAATTCAACGTCAATCAGATTATCGCAAAATAACCAGTGGTAATACTGTGTCCCATTTTGATATATCACAATATCATATCGTTCCCCAGTAGGCCTAACATCGTACATTTTGATAGTTTTTAACATGTATGATATCCTAAGCTAAATAAAGCGATATAGAACTTACAACACATTTTTTCTAATTGTTATCAATCCTATTCTAGTTGCAGTTCGAAACTCTGTATGTATTATCAGTAGAGCCCGGGTGTTTATGCATTTATTTTGGTTAAAATAAGCAGGCACATAGGCACTAAAAATAGTAAAAATAGGCAGTGAAATAAGCATTTATTATTCATGAAAACAGACAAAAAATAGACAAATACATAATAAACTATCCCATACGGTACTGTCTTTTCTTGGTTGCATGTCACAACAGGATGCTTTTTTAAGTTGTCAACTGTTACAGTGAACCGCCTGTCAGAGAGAACGTTCTTCATGGTAGAAAAAGATCTTTCTACTTCTATTGAAGTGATTGGAGCAAACTTAAAATAACTTATTCCAGAAGGACTGTCTCTACTTTCTTTCAGAGACTGGAAAAACCGACTGTGTATTGTTTCAAAAAGAGGGGTGTGAGAAGGGATTAGAGACTTCAAAGTACACGTGACTTGTGCGTGCAAGCGACAATAGTAACGGGACCTGAAGACTTGCTTTTAATACTTCCCTCATCCCCTTTCTTTAGCTAGTAAACCCCGAAGTGACCAGAGCACTGAGGGTTATATTGTTCAAACATCTTTGATAAGTGACATAAAAGATGGAATCGGTAGGGGAGAAAAGTTTTCGACTTCTTGGAAACGTAAGTATTGCTGGAGAATAAGATTCTCAGAAAATATTTGTGTGAGGTGAATATATATTTTTAATCTGTACAATCGATCTTTTTTGTTTTTTGATATAATTTATGTGCGGTTTATTTTAAATGCATTAAAAATATAGAAAATGTACAATAACGACGTAAAAAGGCTTTAAAAATTACATTTAACCTTAAAATAGGCAACGGGAGCTAAATTAGGCAAAAAAGGCAAAATAAAAATTAGGCCTATCGTCCCCAAATGTATGAAAACGTGTTTATCTAATAGGTCTTTCATACATACACTCAGTTAAAAAAAAAAAAAGACATTTTGCCTAACATCCGGGCTCTAATTATCAGTCTCCTAAAGTCAACCCCGCGGACTCAAACACTACTTCGCTAGCCATTAACCTCTAAATTAACGCGTTGTCGTTGGATAACCGGTAAGAACGTGTGAACTATAGAAGTATAGAAGAATGGAGAGTTTTCTGATCATCTTTCCAATAGAATCTTTTTAGAGTAACTTGGCAGACAATATCAAACAAAAACAATAGTCCAAGTAGCTAGGTATGCCCAGAAGAACACAACGGTAATGCGCATGTTGTTTTGTAATAGAAATACCACAACTGATTGTGTTCTATAAATAGAGGTAATATCTAGAAAAAACAGACAAATGTGCATGCTGATAATTTCTAATGGACGATGACAAATGCACATGCTTGTAATATTTATAAGACGCTTATAATTGTCTCATGAATTATCCAAGTAAATAATGTAGCCTAATAAAATATATGCTACATTAAGATGGTACTAATGCAGAATTTTAAATTATATTTCGTTGATAGTAAAACAAATGTACACTGGCATATTATGTAAATAAATATACTGTAAATTTTTGCATTTTGTTACCGTGTGAATGAAATTTCTACTTGCCTTTAACAAAAACAAGTCTTTTTTTTTTTTTCATTCCTTGCTTTACAGTAAAGGCAGATTTTAAAGTTGTGTACTGTGAACTGCAGTGTACTATCTGCCTTTATCTATGAAGTAGGACAAAAGATGTCATATACAGGATGTTTCCTTTTTGCCTAGAGTTCTACGTGAGAACCATATCAAGCGCTTGTGCTTCTATAGACTAGATCACTAGACAGTAAGGTACTCAACTCCAGAGTTTACTTTATAAGTTGCTTTCGTGTATTGCAATTCGTAATTATTGCTAATGCTCTCTAGTTGAGATTTTGTTTATTACAGTCCATACTTATCTACCAGTTTTCAAGATTTAGGAGTGAGGATTGAAAGTGATGATTTTCAAAAGTTTTACTATAAGTAAGAAATATCGTACTCCTGACTCCTTGCACAAGACGAAATCTTGTTCTAAATCTATGGCTTTAATTGAAATGGCAACTTTGGCATTTTCTTTATTACATAAGTTTTAAAAATAAAAATTCTGAACATCGGGTTGGTGTGATAGTGGACTGCATTTTTTCACTTGAAATACAATGAATAACGCACTTCCGAATTATGAAAATATTGAATTTTCAGTGTTCGTCTCTAATAGCAACGAGTGATAAATTTAATTAACGTCAGTGAACGGATGTCATTCTCACTGTTTCATCAGTAGAATGGACACTGGGCGCTGGCGTTTAGTTCCACTTTCAAGCGGTAGAGGTTAATGTAATCGAGCACGCGCTAAGATAATAATTGAATATAAGAGTTGAGACACAGGAGCCAACATCGCCTACCTTATTGCATAATCCAGTAACGCTTTGCTTCAAATAAATTCAAGTTAACAGATTCTCTTTATTTCTCAGTGATAAACTGGTTGTAATAATAATTTTTTATGATTTTATGTATGATAAATTATATTATAAAATAATATAGGCTAGTACATTAAAAATTATATGTCAAATTCGTTTCATTTTTGTATACAATATATAGGCATATGGTTTTACTTCTCATAGGAGTTTTGTTTTCCCATTTTCAGCACTATCAAATCATTACATATTTTAATTGTCGATGGGGTCAACGTGTCAACTCTCAATATAAAAAAACTCTAGAGTCTAGACATTAGAGATAATGACTGATCTATTATTTCATCGGTCCAATTTATTTTATTTGCGTACATGATGTACCTAGATGTATTAATTATATGTGTTATATTTCCGCTGTGTCCACTGCTAGCTGGTGTGATGTCAGTGCCAACTCCAGGGAGAAAGCAGAATCTCACGCTCAAACTGGTTTGAAGGTCATTGAAATCAGTCCTGCTACATCAAAGGTACCGACGCGAAGTGTCCATACTGTATAATTATCTATAGGCCTACGTTGGTTTCATGTTCAGTGGCAATATTTCCAGCTTTTATGGTCCACAGTGAACGCATGACGTGCTTAGTCTACTATTCTGATGTCAATAAGTTTTATAGGCCCATATGCAGTCATACCCACAGATGCAAGGGCAAAATATTTTCATCTACATCTGTGACCATGTCTAAATTATGGCTATAGGCTATGTTGTAAATAAGATAATTTTATTGTAGTACATTTCCATACACTATATTATTTTAATATTTGCTCTTAGTGTAGTAAATGCAAAGATTATCATAGATGTGTAGCCTATTTGTTTTTGGACAAAATTACATAATTATGTAGAGGTAATTTTATAAAATCAAATGTTATTGTCTTCTTTGTCAAAATGAAGTTACTCTTTGTGTACTTTTGTCTGAAAACGTTTGTATAATGCTGGTATACAATTAACTTGATTAAGAAACATTTCATTGTTGATCGTTCAACTAAAATTACATTTAGCATTAATATATGAAGAGTCCACTGCAAGAATGATGGATGTCACTTTCTTGTCGAAAATGAACCAAGACTGTCAATGCATAGCTGAAGACATATAGAATGTACTTACAGAGTTATATGGCATTAACACTGATAGTCATTGTCCAGTAATGATCGGAAAATCACAGTTAAGCTTTGAGCGCTAAGCATTTCAAACTTTCAATTGCTTCTCCTGCAAAATGTATTCCAAATGACATCCATCATTCTTGCAGTGGACTCTTCGTATAGCCTTTTTTTCTATTATAAATTAATCAAAGCCTGAATCTTATACCGTAGAATTTTTCGAGCTGATCCAATGTCTGTTTACAAAATGTTCCCATTGCTCAACTTTTCCCAGTAATCATGAGCTTTTATATTTAATTGAAATGTTTCTATTTCATAAATAAAATTTACATAATTATGCTGATTAACATTTTGTATGTTAAAAAAGAGAAAATAATTCCTATAGATATTTTCCTGTCGACTGAAATCCAGTTTATCAAATGTTTCTATAGCAGAGGGATTTTGAGTTACCGCATGAGTTATTTTGAATCTCAGCACTTTAATTTTCTTTACTCAAATTTAACCTATCTGGTGGAGTAGATATAGGAAGCTGTGGTCTGTGAAATACCGGTCTAATTGTTGATAACTCGAATGGATATAATAACAAAAACAGTATGTTTAGAACTTGAAGTTACTGCAGACATATTCGTCAAGAAAAGTAAGTGTATGTTCAGTGACGTTTAGATTCCGCCGTATCACTGAAATGCAAGAAGGTATAAAACGTGATCCATTTGAATAGCTAGTTAATAGAGTAACGCATGAGGTACATTAAATTTGAGGAGCCCATTGCATATCTTGGTGTCCTTACTTTGTATCCGAAATACTGATCATAAAACATTTTAACTGAAGTAATAATTACCAAGGTTTTCAAATTTATAGTAATATTTCGCGCCAGTCCCTTAAGAGTTAACTCGTAAATAGAACAAAAATCGTTGGGTTCACAGCTATTCTATTCACATACTATAATATGTTATAAATTGTGTAGTTATGTAGTGTTGGATATAATTATTAATGAGAAACTGTCTCCCACCTGCGTGTGATGTGTTGATCCCCACAACCAGTTGTACACTTCATCTGCCTCATTGATGCGATTTTTACGGACGAGCCACACGGGACTCTCGCGCAGCAAGCTGTAGAACACGACGCTCAAAAATGAGGCCCCGGCTCCGAGACCCGCCACTATTCGCCAGCCCATATGAGTCCCCAGCAAAGAGACCAACATAATCCCTATGGTGTAGGTTAGAATTAGACAGGCGGACAACGCACCTCTCAATTTGGGGTCAGCCATCTCTTCCAAATGAAACTGTAAGAGAGAAAATATTACGTGCTTAATTCGTGAACTTAACACAATCAGTAATTTATTCTGTAAACATTTTTTACTAATCTGAAGACAAAGTAGGGATCTCTGAGCAAGCATTTATACTTTTCCATTGCACAGAATATAGGAGAAAAGGTCATTTCAGACTATAGTCTATGTCGGTGGTGAATAACCCTTCACAACACACAACCAAAGCCACCGTTTTTGGTGTGTGACATAAGTAATGGGAACGCTGAGAGCGAGTATCTTATCTTTGTCGCAGTCTATGGGCGAGACAGCTGACAACTGTGATTGGCAGACTGCTGACGTGACTTGTGTTTAGGAGATGGTAACACTCTCAGCCGAAGTGGCCACTATCTGGGCACTGTACAAAAGGACACACACACACACACACACACAAACACAAAGTGTGAGTATCTTGCCTTTGCCGCAGTCGGTGGACAATAAGACTGAGGACTGTGATTCGTAGATTGCTGACGTGACGTGTAACTTATTTGGGTGGTACCGTTCTCAGTTGCACTCAGCTGCAATGAGCAACAGATTCTCACTGACTGGCGTTTTACTCAAGGATACGCGACAGAAACGCTGGCTCTGGCAGTAACACAGGATGGTTCTAGCTTAATCTTCAAGAGAACACGAAAGGAATGGTTGGCAAGGGTATACTGTTGTATGGAGTCGTTAAAAATTGCTATATCCGGTTGAAAGATCCTCAATATCAAACAGGCGCAACGTACTTTAAATTTACACTTACACATATCCCAGGAGCACTGACTCCTTTTCCAAAACCACCTAGCGCTCTCCCCACATAAATCAAGTGGTGGGAAGAAGCTACAGACATCAGTGCCAATCCTATGCAGATAATAAGGAAGGAGATCTGCGCAGAGAGGCGTCTTCCCCATGTATCCAGAATGATGCCGCTTGATAGGCAGCCGATAGTCGTGCCCATGAGGTACAAGCTGACTGAAAGCCAGAATTGAATTTGAATTTATCTGACCCAAAATATACAGGTTTGCGTAAACACACAGAGTAACAAGTAACTTTTTTAACTTAAAAAGATATAAATAAAATGTTATTTTGAACAATTTATGTACTATGTACACCATACAAGTAATTCCTTATTATAAGTATTGAGTACAGTACGATTATTTAGTCCTGACAGTCGCCGGAGATGTGCGCCTGGGTCAGGCGAGTCCATTTAGTTATGCCAAGGGGTGTTTGAGTTAGTCACTCGCTTGCCTTCGGAGCGATCGGATGTCACGCATGCGGTAGAGCGGTATGTTTCCAGTACAGTTAAGCTGTACTGCATTCCTTTACCGACCGATCGCCCTTATCTCTACTCCGGAGCTCTCTCCACTACTCCTATTACTTCCCCTCTTTCGCGTCGCTGACTGTCAGGACTAAATAATCGGTCTGTACTTAAGTAATGACAAAACAACATCCTGTTTGAGTTCAGCGCGCAAATTATATTTACTACATCATTTAACATAAAAAAAAAATAATAAATAGCAGAGATAGTTCGTCGCGCCCCGAGAAACGGACCAGCCACATTAATATTCTTTAAGGAGGGTGATGGATGAAATTTCTATTCTCGACATTTTTCAAGCTACGTCCTCGATTTTTTTGCACACATAATCACTGGGGGATCGACATCATTGCCATCAACCGCAAATTGAAAGGAGCTGAAATAATCGACCCAATTATTCGCTATGAAACCTCCGTAACCCAAAACTTCGAGGTTAACTATGAAGAAACAACGATCTACGAACATACATTCCGTTCTTCCTGAACAAATAGTCCTAAAGAAGGTGACGGGTGAAATTTTGGTCATCTTTAGTAAAAAATCGCATTTTCGTTTCCTTGTAAAAAAAATGAATCAGCAATCTCTTATTTATATGTTGAGCAAGTTTCAATGCTCTACGACGCTCGCAAGAATAAACATTACGCAATATATAAATGGCTGCACCCTTGAACTTCAATTCCATGCAAATTTTACAAGCTGTTTTCTCATACTTTTGTTCGGCACATTTCGTCGGTTCGAAGTCTAAAATCTCTTAAAATTTTGAAGCTAAGAAGGTGAAATTTTTATTGTATGTTCTATATCCTGGGGTTAACCAAATAGTGGGTGGAGTTTATGATTAAATTAATACTTTTTAAAAGAAAAAATGAAATATTTATAGTGGCAATGAAAAATTTATATTTTTAGGTATGCAGTGGTTATAAAATTTTTCTCCCCCTTTTGTAGTATAGATATAGGAAAACTGATGCGCGATGGTTTTCTAAATATGCCATTGGTCTTGCAAAAATATTTTCAAACATTTTACTCAAAAACTGAGCAACACATTTCAATTTCAAATATACATATTTTTTTAGAATATTTTTGTTAATAACTCAGAAACTAATTAACTCACATCAATGAAACTTCACCGCATCATTATCCATCACAACCTTCTGCAACGCAGTGTATTTCCTCATACGCACTAAGCCCTTAGATCGAATAGCATTTGCTAAGAAAGTCCTGTCCTCATAGTTTTGTGTCGTTTAATTCGTAGCAATTCGTCCTGGAGAGAGCTTCCTAGCAAATAATGCAATCAGACTATCTTCATTCAAATATCTCTGTACCACGAGCTACAGATGTTCAAAAACTTCTCTCAGCAACCACTGGAGTAGCCAAGCTTAACAGGCCCAAAGGAGTAGATAATATCTCTGGTCATACCTATCTGTCCAGATGTTGGAACCTGTTTATAGTTCTGAAACTTTAGAAATGTCAAATTACAGGACATTTTGTAATACCAAAAAAAAAGGAAGAAGAAAAAAAGACATTGAAACCAGTAATATTAAAAACACTTAAGTAAATATACAGGGGGTAGGGGGTATAGGTGTCATTATTTTAACTGATGATTATTCATGTCATAAGGAAGAAAAAATGTCCTCACAATTTTTTTTTCTAATTGCAATATTTAACTAATTATTAAAGTTCACAATATTAGACGTTTTTCAACGTTGCTGGATAGGGAGGAGTGGGTTTATAAGTACACAGTACAGCTCAAGCGGATAAGTTACAGACATATCGGTACAGATGCTCTGTTCTAATGTAGGAGCGGATCATGCTAATACTGTTGTTTACATAAAACGAGCAGCAAATACAAACTTTCAATCTCATTAGTAGAACATTGTGGTAAATTTACATTTTATGTAACAATATTGCTCCATTTTTATTGTATGTCTAAAAAATAAACAATAATGGTTTTCTGCACAAAATCACACGAACTTTTTTCTAATGTAAAATTTTAATCTCACCCTCTTCCGTAAAGCAGTATCATTTTTAAACAAATTTCTGATTGTGTGATTTTCGAAACGGGGTAAGAGACTCCTAGTTCTAATAATCGTTGAAAAACGGCTATAAAAGTTCGCCGATTAGGTAACCTTCTATGAGGATAATGTTGACTTGAATTACGACGACTTTCTCCATAAATTAATAACATTTGATATCCCTAAACTGTAAACGACATTATAAGTTATTTATTGAATACCCTGTACTGAAATTGTCATCCACTCGGCAGTATACCTATAGACAAGGAGCTTGAACTCAGCCGACTCGTACTTACGTCTGTGCAGAGTACTGCCTGCTGCACACGTTGCCACGTCTCTCACGCCAGAATATTAACAAATTTAAGCATGCATCTTTATTCGATTTCACGAGAACGTAATAGAACCCACAAATATTTATTTAAACTAATATTAACTCTTTGCTACCCATAGATATACCTATTGATGTAATAATTGTTTTCGTAATTTTACTAACGATATAAGCAGTATAACCCAAGTAAAATAAGACAAGAAATATTTTTTCATGTTTTGACCCTATATTGTATGGACATTTTTTTATTTTGTACATCGTCCCCGATGACTGTGTAAAGGACGGCACTTATGCCCCTTACACCCCGTATAGAGTTAGATTTTTTGTAATTGCCACAACTCTGATGAGAAAATTAATTGAAATTGAAGGTCTTCCGATGTCATATAATCTCTTGTATGGGTAAATTTGCCTGTCTAAATGACATATACCACCATATCAGTAGGCTATAGAGAAATGGACTGCTTCCTAGTGAGGACATCAGACCGTTTTATCTGTCTTACGTAGAACTGTGCTTGTGCAAACATACTGAATAATGTAAACCATGAAAAGTAACTGTGTGAGGAACATACCAGGCATTTCCAACTGCTGCCTTTGTGACGTCACACGTCTCTGCTCTCGTGCTCTTCGAGAGAGGAAGCATAGGTGAAAGAGCAAAGTAAGGGGAGTGGCAGTTCAAGGATACAGATGTTTAAATAGCGGAGACACAACATTACCCTCCCTCACGTGCTTTACCAGCTCTGCTTCAAGAGGGGAAACGCGCTCCGACGTCACGGGTTGGCCAGTTGGAAATGACTGATTTATACGAATGTCTGTCTTACAGGAATGCAGGATAATGGATGACCAAGGATGATTGTTAAATATTATTTGCGTTTACCTATCCAAGATTCAATTTCTTTGTCCACACTAATGTCCTCTGGATGTGTTCGAAGTTGAGGTAGGAGAATGGCAGAAAATCCTCCATTCAGGCCATTGCATACAGCTGTGAAGTAGGCCACAGTCGCTAGAATTACCTGTAAGCATTTGTGACACTTTCAAAGTCTTGTAGAATTTTACCATTGGAGTCTATTGAAACCCTTACGAGAAGAAAGAGATTACTCTTTCGTCTTCATTTACAAATGTTCAGACACTTAATTTTTCCATACAATGAAGAGTGACTGTGCGACAAACTAAGAGCTTTACTCAGTCCTCAGAACTCTTATAAGGACTCGTATACGTTTACATTTTAGTTCATTTCCCTACTTTTCTTCCTCATTAGTTCTGTGTTACGGCAATTTTATTCCATTTATTTAATAATGACATGTCAAACATGAAATGTGACAAGAAAGTACATCGAAACAGCAAACTTCTGTTCTGGTACAATTTCGTTTTAATAAAATAACATGAATATTACTCGTACACGAAATTTTACATAACTCAAAAAAAAATCTCTGTTATTTTTGAGTTAAAATTTAAAATTCTAATACCAGACTATTACAAAAGTTATACACAATTCACAAAAATATGTCAGTTTTTTTTCTAAAATAAAATTTAAAATTCTAATACCAGGATCAGATTCTTAAGAGAATAGATAAACAAAAAACATACATAAATCATAAGCATACATACTTTATAGACTAACATTTAAACACCAGGATAAAATACTTAAGTACATAGAGTAATTTTTTAGTTTTACCTTAATAATGCATGGTTTTGGTTATGATTCTTAATGTCTTCAGGAAGACTATTGAAAATTTTTATCGCCATGTAACTTAATCCCCTTTGATAGCATGATAAATTTGATGATGGCATATGAAAATCATTCTTTTTGCTGGTATTTATACTATGTATGGCTGATTTAGTTGGAAAAATTGTCTTTACTATGTAAGAGAGAATTTATTAAAGAGTATATGTATTGATTTGTTAAGGTCAGAATCTCTAATTTTTTTAAATAATCTACATGATTCTCTAGCCTTTCCCCAACTATTATTCTAATTGCTCTTTTTTGTAATAAGAATACACATTTTTACTATCTGCAGAATTTCCCCAAAATATTATTCCGTAGGACATACTGGAATGAAAATAGGCAAAATATATTGTCTTTAAGGTACTGCTTTTAGAAATTGTTGTAACGACCTAATTGCGAAGCATGCTGACAGAAATAATGTGCTTAGGGAATAAATAAACTTGTTTTAGAAAATGTTATACACATTAATTAGAAAAATCTGCCATATGAGTTGTTTAATTCTGGATTTGAAAATTTATTTGCTAAAAGTAGCCCATTCTGGATGGAGTTTTACTATAGAATTATATAGACGTGGATCAGGATTTGTACTATGTAGTAAATCAGCAGATGTGAAGCATTTAGGTTCAACTAAAGTAAGAGTATCATTTCGTAATGTACTACAATTATGTGGTTCAGTTACAAATTTCATTCGATTTTTGTGATAGAATTTCATTAAAGACTATTCATAAATTTTGTCAATGCTAAAAATATTAAATTCTGCATGGATCAAATTTGTTGAATATTTCTGTCCCATGAGTCGGAAAAATCATGGAGTGACGACACAAATTGAAATGTTTAGAACCATAGCGAGCCAAGTGCCATTTATTAAAAACGGAGAAAGAAAGGATTAAAGTTAAGTAAATACCATAATTTAATGAAGATTGACATATCATTTAATTTTAATGTGCATACTTTATCTTACTTGCTATATGTTTCATTAAATTGTAGTAATCACTTAATTTTAACTCTTGTTTTCTCCGTTTTTAATAAATGGCGCTTGGCCCACTGTGCCTCTGAACCCTTCAATTAAGGTTTGCATCAACCAGTGTCTTAAGGCGATCGATAAAGTACAGGGTGCGTCAGAAAGAACGGATGGATTTCACATGGCAAGAAAATTGTAAAGATTCATCAAATCAAAAATTTATTGTTATCAACATATTCACCAATACATGCAGTTTATTTATGGAAAACAACATTATCCATACGATGTCCTTGGCTTTCAATACAGGCATCGAGGCGTTTTCTGATGTTCGCCATCACTTTCACAGTCATAGCTGGTGCAATTGCCACGATTTCTTCACGAATCGCTGTCTTCAGTTCGTCCAGTGTATGTGATCGATGTTTACAAACTTACGCCTTCAAATGGTCCCAAAGAAAGAAGTCGCAGGGCGCGAGATCTTACCGTAGCCTCGGACAATCTCAGTGCAATAGAATTTCGTCCAGGTGATTTCTTCTTTAATGTTGAACCTGTGATACGAAATGAAGCCACCCACCGCAAAATTGTATTCCGAGTTGGAATCCTAGCGTGACATCCGATGTCGAAATGAGTCCTGAGTGGCGATCACAGACTCTTCATTTTTCAAAAATGTCTCTAAGATGAAAGCACGTTGTACACCAGACCAACACCATATTCTCAACTGAAACTGCATTCTATGGCTGACCCAACAGTCGTGGTCCCCCTCACTATATCTCTCTCCTCGTTGCGTATCGATAGTTTGAAATCCATCCGTTCTTTCTGACGCACTCTTTATAATATACTCCGAGAGAGAAAGTGGTTTCGGCCCCAACGCACAGTCAATGTGGAAGTCATAACAGAGTAGTGGAAACAACCACCATCTTATTTGTAATTTGCAACCAAATTCTGTGATTTTAATAGGCAAAGCATCATAAACTTATGTTGAAATAATTGAGAAACTTCAAATTCCTACAGCAGAAAATATGAAATGATTTCCTGACTCCATTGTATTTTAAATTCCTTTTTACGAAAGTATGTTGAAACCACATATAGTCTAATACTGTGATGCACAAACTAAGAAATGAAAAGCTATCTATGGATTACATGTGTTCTAAATACCTGATCACACTGTCTTGCGTCTACCTCCATATCAACCTAATCTTAACCCAATTGAAAATGTTTTAAAACAGCTGAAAGATTACGTTGGGTAAAAGAATGTCACATTTAGTATCAATGAAATCAGAATGTTATGTGACTTCAATGAGAAAATATGAGTGGAGATCGATTTACGAACACGTGTAACAGCTCTAAAGAACGGATCTTGAAAATGACGTAATGATAGACAGAACAGATTATGAAGTTATTATTCGTTTAGGGGACTGCTTTAGTACAGACAAGTAACGATGACGTTGATGATAGGAGTGATAATATTGATGGTACGCATGGTGGTGATAGCGAAAGACCTAGTGTCAGTGGTGTATTTTGAAGATGTTGAAAAGCCTACGCATTACATATGTAGTTGTAACACCATCTCAATAGCAAGTGTAGTAAATTTTTTCACACTAATAAGTTGGTGTTTTTACCGAGCAACATAACGCCTATTGTCTATTGTCTACAACCACATCTGTGACTGAAGCGAAAGCGAGCTGGTTTTCAATACAGGACTGAGGCAGGATGGTCAAGGCCCACCTGTCAGCATCGGATTTGCGAATGCCATCCAGGCCACCTGTCGGACTTGGACAATCATTGCATTTATAGGTCGCACAGAAAGCCTAAATGCGAGGATCTATTCCTGGTCCGTCCTTGCAAAGCTAAGGCAAGTGTACGGTTTTTAATTTAACTTGTGTCACTTCAAATTATTGGTGATACCCACAAATAAATAACCATATCATAAGAAAGCACAAACGTCACATCGTTAAGAGCAGTTCTAGTGAAAGCTTTAGTACAATCTTTCCCATCAGTCTGTTTACCTTCTAGTTTCTTGTTTCCGTTTTTATTTTTTTGTTACTTACTTGAGGTCGAAGCGGACGGCGTCTTCTTTCAAGTTCATTTTCTATTGTAATAGTATCACTGGTTGCAGCTTCATTTTCTAATGGAGTGATATCAGTCATTGCAGCTTTATTGTCTATTCGTATATCATTAATAAAATTATCGCTGTCTTGGTTTTCCAGCCTTTCCTAAGACATAGTAACACAACAGAAATAGCAATGTAAAGGACATGAATCTGAAGTACAACTTACTAAGCACAGTAAATAATTAAGAATAAAATTATATAGAATGTTGGTATTTTATATAAGCACCCGTCTTCAACATTACAAATGAAACTAAATATTTCATTACAAAAGTGAATGCATTCTACATTGTCTTATGTTAGATATCGTTAAACAATTATGTAGGCCTATCTGATGATGTCGTACAGGCGGAAACGTTTATACCTTTCTTTTAGTAATGTGTAGTAGCAAATGTTAATTTCCAATAAGAATGATAAGTCATATGACTGAAAACTTTAAATACATTAAATATATTTCATAACCCTGTAATTGACTTATCGGAAAACCAAAAATGAATTGTAAAATTCGTATGTGTTGTTATTTTGATAAATTTAATGTAACTTAATAAGCGTTTCTTATTATGTTTGTATGTCGTTATTTTAGTATTTATTATGATGTACTGGGCTTTTTTACTAACGCGTATTTTTGTTAACAATACCATAGTTTTTAAGAACAAACTCAGCTATTATATCACATGAAATTAATTTTTTTAATAGTCAGATGTTGGAAGATAGATTTGAATTTCGTAACACCAATAAGTATTCGTTTCTTACATTTCAAAATCAAAACTGTAGATATAAAAATCGATTAATGTAGGCAGTGTCTCAAAGCTATATTTTCAGCTGAAGTGAACTAGATAGTTATCTTAATGTGACGTCACAAGTCATTCATAATCCAAAGCTACATAGTTCATAGCAATCACGTTCGTAGTAGCTAGTAAACTAAAATACTTGCTGATTGATGACTTGTTCACCAAAAAGACATGCATACATCATGATCAATTGGGGTTATGAAATCTGAAAATGCTTTACAAGTGAAATAATGTAAATATAATGTAGAATAACACGTTAATTTTGGACATTGACATTATTAGTACCTTCTTCACAATTTTTTAAATATTATTATAATATATTAGGCCAGTGATATCAAAGCAAGCGCATTTTGTGACCTTGACGTCGTGCGCGGGCATCAAGCGCTAAGTTTGGAAAGAGGAATGGTTGTTTATATGAATAAGCAGCCTGCTGGATTAAGAAAACAGTGGTGCATAAACTTCAAATGGAAAGTGAAATTTTATGTCGTTATTTTTATATGGCTTCTTTCTATTTGATATTATCTATATTGTCTGTAAAACAAAAAGTACTAATACCAATTTCTTAATATTGCAGTTGTGTTTTAAACGTTAATAACATAATAAAGAGTTAAGAAGAAATATTCACATAAATTCCATAGTAGTACAACTATGCTGTACTAAATGGATGAAATACATCAATCATAAAGAAAGTGATATCCCAAAAAAAAAAAAAAAAAAAAAAAAAGAGACTGAGTATGACATGAAAGGTTGGAATTAATATTGATGGTACCTTTAGCCTTATAAAAGTAATCAATGAACTAATCAAAACAATATTACAGTACAAAGCAAAGTTAGCTAGGTGCTGCATATGTTTTAAGAGTAACTAATATTCCATAACAAAACTCTTATCGCATTATGCTTTTAAGGTGACATTGGTGAGCAACTTCCTAACATCAGAATATTAAATTATTTTCTCGAAATGTGCTGAAGCTATATAGCTAACATTTTTACAACACATAGGCACGTATCTTTTGCTTATGATGTAACAGTAGTTGCTTTGTTAATTAATTTCCTCACAAACAATTTCCATGCGAATATTTTTAAAATTTTCAATACAATATCTTCAGTAATACGTATTTACGTATATTAGATTTACGAAAACATTCTGTAAGGCTACTAAATAAATAGGCCTATATCCGAAAATTTCACTTTTCTATAAAAGAAGTTGGGAAAATATTTCTTTTGAATAAAAAATGAAACTTGTGAAAAATGAGCATTAAAATTAAAACTTACATTCTTATAATGCACTTATACTTCTCAGACAAATAAAAAAATTGACATGGATACAGTTTTAATAAGTTCTCTTTTCTTTATCTATTGAATCAGTGCTGGCCATCCCTGAATGTAGCTCGACCAAGAGGCATATACTATCTGTTTCGTCTGTCTCTTTCCTTCCCGCTGTAAAGCGCTCAGGTTCTCCTGAGTTCTAAGGCGCGCGCTTGCTCCTATGGGCATCAGTTGACATCACTGTATTAGGTAATTATCTTTTCCATATAACTCGCAGTGAAACTGCATTAGGACACTGTCTTCTTAATTCAGTGCTGCACCGTGGTGTCATGGTTTTTATAAAAATAGTATATGAAGAAATTCGTGTTTCAAAACTTCCTAGTGTACAGTTTACAAGTCATCTAGTTGCTAGTCACTAGTGTGTAGTATGGACTTTGAGCTTCGAGACACGGTCTCAGTTGCATGATTTTATCTTAGGCGTAATACATGCGTAACTATAGAAAGTTGACACAAGATAAGCATTAGCCACATTCAGGTGTATAAATATGAGTAACATTTACATGATATTACCTTGTGCAGTCTCTTTCTACAGTATAACAGTTAATTGTTAATTGTATACGACCCTAAAATAGTTATTTGCTTGTCCCCTTAATAGTATTATAACGTATTTGTATTATTATAGGATTGACTGTTATTCATAGCCTATTTTATTCCTGTCAATAAACATACAGTATAACCACAGTCTAGTATATACAGTCACGAAGCTTGAGTTTATTAGGATACTAGGAACAATAGACTGTGCAGGTACTATTTCGCATTGTTTGTGATGAGGTGATAGTAGCGATCCTAGTGGTTAGCAACTACCTATGGATGCATATTTACTACGTATTGAGCTTCATGACTGTATATACTAGACTGTGGTATAACTCCAGTTCCGTGAATGGTCGTAAGCGTACCGTGGCTTAGTAAACAATGCTGATGCCAGTTCAGTTCAGTTCAGGCACTGCCACTGAGCACATCACAGATGGTAGGAGATATCTGTCAAGCGGACGTCTTTAAGCACGCAACAAAAACTGCAAGTTATTAGAGTCGACGGCAATTCGGAAGGCGGTAGTCTGCTAGCGTTTGCGTCGAGAGAGACAGATAGAGAGAGCAAGGCAGCGTACAACATTGCCACATCGTACATCGAGAGCACGTGCAATACAAATGGCGCAGGAGAGAATTTAAATTATCAAAAGACAGTAATGATTTTAGCCGTTGATTACGGTAAGTATGACAACAAACAAACCCTCTTTCCTTCACTAACAATATTCTTTGCACGGTTCTCAATTCCATACCACGTGCTTCTGCCGTCGTTTCTTGCTCATTGGAAATGTTGCAGCCAGCATCAATATGGCCGTCAGCGTTCTGCTCGTCAACGTTTTTAAAATAATTATGCACCTTAAACACTATTTTCCGTGCCTGCCTGTGCAATACTTGTCTTTTTACACTCCCTTCTTCCATTTATTTATCTTACACACACACAGTAAATGTCAGTTTTATTTATTCAATGCATTGAAACACTCACACGTGAACAAACGAACTGGGGAAGTACTTGTTATAGACTGATTCCCGTTGGTTCTACTGTACAAGCTTGTGACGTCACATACCAGAAATGCTACGGTGGATATAGCAGCTGACCGCCTTCCGAAATGCCGTCTAGTCTAATCGAATTCAAAATGGCGAAGTATCTCAAGTAATTGTAATATTATTTTTCCCATACCATTTATAATGGTCCTGGACTAAAATTTTCACTGAAAAAATCTTAACACAAGCTGGAATAAATTACTTGCATATAAAATCGAAAGGGCGAGTTATAGGTAAAGAAATCTTATGTAAAATCATTATGCTACAGGCGCGATTCTTGTCAGAGCTGTTTGTAAAATGTTAATTTTTTTAAAGAACACAATAAATGTGGGCCTATAAGTTTGTTAGAAAGTATTTTAGTTCTTAAAAAAATTACAACTCATAGAAGAAAGAAGCTTCATATTTATGCCTATATCAAGATGTAATTTGTGTTCAGTATTAGAGAAACATATTAAATAACACTGTGTACTTATTTGTGATACTATCGTAATTAGGGATCTTTTCCTAGTGCGCCTACTTCGCTGCGAACTTCGTGAACCAAAAGAGACGGACTCTTTCTATGAAGGATTTTATACAGAATTGGAGTTGTCCTGTACTTGCATCTTGTTTTTTCTTCAGAGGACCCGTAGGCAAGCACTTGAGCCTTAGACTTATTGTGCGTCCAGATCTGATTGAGTCCGTGTAAACTGGAACGCCCCTCTGCCTCCCTGTGATGTTCCTCTACAGCCTCTTCAGATCGATGGCATCTGTTCGAAATTCACGTGCCTAAATCTGTTGCATCCTTAACCAGAGGAATATGCCGCCGTCGATTCCACGGCTCACCAAGGAGACATTTATCCGAGGGAGCTACATTCCCCCGTCTATTGCAGCCGCTGATTGAAGCCACTGCACATCTTTGGGATATGTGCAGCTCCCGCAGACAGATGCCAGCTGTAGGCGAATCCTGGAACCACGTCCGCCATGTCCTCCTGGTCGATCTGTAACTATTGAAGATGATTAATGGAATTATGTCAATGAAGGTGAAATGAGTTCGAGGTTCAATGCCGAAAGTTACCCAGCAATTCTGCTTCAAGTAGTTGAGAGAAAACCTCGAAAAAAAACAACCAGGTAACTTGTCAGAACCAGGATTTGAACCGCTCGTTTCACGGTCAGGAAAGCTAACCGTTACTCCACAGCGGTGGACTACTTACATCTTAAAGCAAATTGTATTATTTGATATAAATTCCATTACCTTAATTTCCTGTAATCGTAGAGGTTTCCTCAAATCCCTTGTAAATAATTTTCTGTTTGCGTGTTAAAATCAGAACACAACTAACAGACAAGAAATAGCAAGTGGCTTGCCTGTCGAGATTTGCTTACTTTAAAAAGAAATTTCCAAAACGTGACGTTTTACAGTCATTTCGGGTTATAATCAGTATGTCTGTGACTGGTTGAAACTTAATGACCACATTTCAAAGCATAATAAAAGGCTTTTTCAGAGAATATAATGAGAAACTGTTAAAGGATATACTGTACAAATACGTGGTTGGCCGCGGTGTTCAAGCTCTGTTATTGTGTGGAAGCAGTGTTGCCAATCTGGTGCTTTTGGCACTAGATGAGGTGTTTTTTAAAGCCGTCCGGTGCCAAATTTAAATAAATATCGCCTTAGCGAAACTACAGTGCTTTTGCTGGAATTTTAGTGCCTAATCTGGAGCTTTTAGAGAAAATATGCAAAAAAATACTGAGGAAAAAGGGATTTGTTGACTATGCAGGAAATATTAGTTATAACGGAAACAATTGCAGTCGTATCTTAAATAATAACTACAGTTCACAGCCTCTACGAGCCTTGGGTCACGCCAGAAGCGTTGTGAAGGAGCTTTCCTGACTGGAATCCCAGTTCCCTTGAATGCGTGTACGGGGTAGGGGTAAGCTTTAGCTGTCGTACATATGATTGAATTAATTAAATCAGTCGAATCTTACCTGTCTTGGGTCTTGGTGTTCTGTGGTTGAATCTCGGCCGCAGCAAAGTTAGTTTCTATGGGTGCTATTCATAGACATTTCGCAGCACGCGCTACGAGCGTACTAAGCTAGCCCCGGCTATCCATTGGTTACTAGTACAGAATTCAAATCATATCCTATCGCTAACACTGGTTTATGAATACGAAAAACGCTGATAATCCACCGAAAGCCCGCGCTAAAAATGTCTATGAATATGGCCCTAACTGCTTAAAAGTTGAATGTGTTACTCTGATTGTTTTAAATATGTGATAAATGATAATATTGTAATAGTGAAGTGTTAATTTGAATAGGGAAAAAATTAAATAGTGGTGAACCTTCCTTCTGTCCCAGCCACTAATAAATAAATAGGCCTACATGAAAATGCCTTGTATTTATAGTACTGATTAGTAGAAATCGATGTGATCACTGGGAGAGCTGTAAGCCCACCGACCTGCCCTAAATACATACCTTAGGCCTACTTATATACGAAAATCGTCGTGCGTGAACGAAGAATACCGCCATATTTCTTTAATGTAACAGTGAGTTTCAGTGTTGCCAACATAGTAATAATACTTTTTATAGTTGGTTATTTAACGACACCTTATAAACTACGAGGTTATTTAGCGTCGATGAGATCGGCGTTAGCGAGATGGTATTTGGCGAGATGAGGTCGAGGACTCGCCATAGATTACCTGGCATTCACCTTACGGTTGGGGAAAGCCTCGGAAAAAAACGCAACCAGATAATCACCCAAGCGGGGATCGAACCCGCTCCCGAGCGCAACTTCAGACAGGTAGGCAAGCGCCTTAACCGACTGAGCCACGCCGGTGGCTGTAATAATACTACACACCTAATCAAACCAAACCTAACCTTTCTCATAATACTAAACACCTAATCAAACCTAACCTAACCTGTCACATAAAACACACCTAATCAAACCTAACCTAACCTGTCATAATACTACACAGCTATAGTAACATACCTCACATTTAGTATCATTTCGTTTTCATGTATTGCCGGCTCTGCCAATCGTGTCGATTTCCATCTATTGGATCATACTAATACTACTAATTCGAAGAACCAATGGCGACTTTCATAATAATTACATTTTACATGTTTCATGATATACTAAATGTGTTAATGTATAGTCTCGTCGCTCTTATTTCCGGCAGCCAATCACGTTGCAGGTCGGCTACATTTAAACATATGCGTCTTGTCATTCGCTACTGATGATGCAACGTATTTCCTAAGGCTCGATAAATACTTAATATAATCACCCGCCATTTTGGCTCTTTCTTGCTCAATTACAGTGCGTTTGATTTATTATCATAGGAGCTACGACTTGATAATGTTTAACGGTGAAGCAAATAGATTCCTCATCTGGTAGCTCGGCAACGAAAGAACAAAAATGGCGAGCGATACTAAATACCTAGACTTTATAGAGCCTTCACTTCCTAAGGCGTAAGCAAAGGGTAGGAGTCACACCGGAAATAAAAGCGACACGTCTATAGTAATAATTCTATATATGGTAAGGTCCCTGAGCCAAATAACGCCATGTATACTTTTAACGCCACCCTATTAAAATTTGTTAACGACACAAGTTTTCGGTAGTGCACTACTGTAGCCTGCATTCGCTTGCAATGTAGTGATAAAATGAGTTACTAGCTGTCCGCTGACATTTACAAGTGACATTATATTCCATCATTTTCCTGTTGTGTGTTGATAGTGAATGGCTGTTCTTATATCAAGGTAAGAGGCAATATTTTATTTTGTGTGTTGAGCAAATAATAACTATATTAAACTGTATATTTTCGTGATCCTTAAACATTCTTCTATGTATAGAAAGTATTTGCTATCTATAAAATTTGAAAATGTTAGAGAAACAGGCATGTCATGTTATCAAGTACTCAGTAGCGCTTTAACGCCATGTGGCGTTAAAGGTCTACTGACAAAATTTTAGGTTATGTTAGTACTAAGGCTGACAGTACAGCATCAGTGTGAAAACATCAGGAAAATCACTAAGCTTTCAACTTACAAATGTTCAGAATGTGCAGTGATGATATTGGTTCAATTGCTTATCGAACTCTTAATTTTTTTTTATTTTACATAACTTAATTTTTTTGTTTTACTTATTGAAAACGTTCATATTAAACTAAGGTAAATGCTTTTGTGTTTAATAACTTTCTACTGTGTCACATTGTCTTTTTTTTTAAGTACGGAGTCACTGGAAAACATATTTTCCTACTCCATCTGGTGTTTCAGTTTCAGATCAAAAATCTTTCATTAGTATTGAGTGATTTTGTATCTTTTATTAACAGAAACTCAAATTTAATCGCTTAGTTCAATTTGTGTTGCTTAGGAAAAATAATTCATTAACAATTATAAGTGTATAGGTTACTAGAAAATAGATGATGTTAATTGGATAACATGTTCCTAATAACACCAGTTTACAAAGTTTTCCTATTTGAGTTCTAATTCTTGTTCGGTATATAATATATCCATTTTCATTGTGCTATTTTGTAAAGATAAGATTACAGTTTCTATTTCATAATTTTCGTATTTGTACATAACTTATTTCCAGAGCAAAAGTGACTGAAGTGTTAAGGTGGCGTTATTTGGTACGTGTACCTTAAAATAAGATTTGAAATGTGTTGTGGTTGTGATAAAAATTGGTTTATAGCGCCACATTGGAAGTGATAAAAGTATGCAATATTCGTTCAGTGGCTGGTGGAGGCTCTAGATTGACCTAAATTACAATTCACTATCATGGAGAAGACGCAGTATGCTCAGTGAGTGGCGGATCCATTTAGCAGTAACGGCAACCTGTTTTACCGTTTAAGCGGATAAATGAGGAATCGAAATTGGTGGAGGAGGAAATGGAACTTGTTATTGCAAAACACTGTTCAATTCAAACAACAGACCATCTCTGTGATCTATGCAAATCCTGTTTTTCGGGCAGCAAAGGAGCAGTTGATCTTAAGCTCCATCGTACAAAGTGCACTGCAATTGCATGTGATGTATTGGCACCAAATTTTGAACAAAATTGATAAATAATTAGTCGTTATAATGTCTACTTTCAAAGTGACCACCAGCTTATTTCTTGATGTTCTAATTGTATTTACTGCAGTACTATCTGACTTACGGATTATTTCATAAATGAACCTGTCAAACACGTAGAGTTGAATTCCGTCAAGTAGTTTGGAGATGATTCATTTTATGAATCCGCCCTACTAATGACATGTTTTTTAGTTGTATCAACTGCGGTCAGAACAAGTAACGGCATTGTCCTACGACAATGGTTCCTTGAAATATCATTAGGCCTACTGAACAGAATTTAAAATGGTTTTATCACATTACTTATCTGTGTAAGAGGCTCGTATAAAACAAGTTATAACCAAAGCTCGGAAGTTGGGGACTTGTGTCTTTGAACGTGGCTAAGCGACCGGACTTCAATGTCAACAAACTCCCGCTTCCAGCACGGAGGTACTGTCAGGTCTGCTATAAAAGTGGTTCCTGGGTGGAACAACATAATGATAATATTATGATAGGTTGAAACATCTAATTTTATAGCATATATATAAATAAACATGCAAAATACATCAAATTTACAGTTCTGCTCTGTACATTTCATTACAGTGTATGACTACATGCATTCGAAGATTTTCGAACCCATAAATTCTTCGTCTGTTAGTTAAACATGATTTGAAACGAAGGAAACTTATTTCCACGTCACATGAAGTGACGGGAGCAAACTTTAATTTTTTTATTTTATTTATTTTAACTAGCTACCTAGTGAGTACAAATTGCATTTATAAAATAAAAATGTTTCTAGCCACTACCGTAAGAGTCAGGCTCGTGTACGGTGTGGTCTTGGTGAATAATATAACATAAAATTTACAAGGACAGTTTACTAAATACAGTAATTAACTTAATTCAAACCAATAAGTACAACACAAGAGCAAGAATAAAGAAGAAAGGGAAAACGAGAGAAAAATACACATTTAATATAAATTGACAATCCGACAGACGCCAGTGATATTCGATAAAAACATGAATATAGTCGATAGAAATAAAAGGTAAAAAAAGTACATTTCTTACTATTATATATCATGGATAATTTTACAAAATTCTTTTTTAAAAGTTTCAATTTTAAAAATTTCAAATTTGGAAAATGGTTTGAAATTTTATTATAAAGTCTTGGGCCTAAATAAAATACTGAATATTTCACTGTCACTGTTTCCTGTTCGATTTTCAGCAGATCTCGTATCTGAGAAAGATAAGTATATCCTAAATTTTTCTCGCAAATAGTTTTCAATTAGTGTATCACTACTAGGGAAGGTCCCTCTACGACTTGATCCATGGCTATGGACAAATTCTCCATCAATTTAAAGGACTGCAATGTCTTTCAATGAAAGCCCGTTTCCAGCTCTAGTTTATGTGTGGTACAACTTACAAGATATAAACTCTGCATTAGAAGAAAATAATGTATCTCCTCAGAATTCCTCCACGAAATTCTGTACCTAAAATTTAAGAAATGCATTTTCAAACTTCCATAACACCCATTCGAATAACACGTATTTTCTATTTCCTCAAACAGACCGTTTACCTGTAATTCTCTTAATGTCATTGGCTTCGACGTGACACAGTTTATTCTTTCGTCTTCTTGCCATTCGATGTAACCACTTTCTTAGTACAAACGACTGTCCCTGAGCACTTGCAGCGTGAGCTTTGTGTACGTTATGCCTGTAACCTTACTCAAGCACACGACACACAAGTCCCCAAGATCCGAGCTTTGGTTATAACTTTTTAAATCTTTGATGTTACTTGCTCATTACCAGGCTTCGGTCCTGGGCACAGAAACGCATGAAGTTCAGAACGTACGGACGATAGTGTTGTGTTCGTCGAGTGGAGTGGGAGATGGAGCGCGCCGTTACTCCGTATCTCAACATGTAATTAAACAGTCCGTCACAGTACGGCACAAAATATATTTCACCCTGTACAGATGCAATATATATAGTACATTCCTATGTAGACAATAAATGTCTACCATTAAAGTATTAACGTGAGTTGTAACCTTCAATCAGGTGTCCCTACGCCGAAGCCTGTTACACGTACCGCAGCCAAGCAGAATAAACACAACGGTAATGCACATTATGGACCAACCTGTGCTGTTGCAGTCGCCCTTCCACACGGTCATGACGTCATTTATACTCCATGTACTCTAAACCTCATACTGGTTACTCTGTGTCCCTAGGCCGAAGCCTGCTCATTATAGTTCTATGTAATATATAGGCTATTTAGTCTTTTTTCAGTCTATTTATTTAGTCCTTTTTCAGTCTATCATTCAATACGGCGTTATTGTTTGAGGTAGATCACAAAAACTAATCTTAATTCAATAAACGTATTACAAAAAAGAACAATTAAAATCTATTTAAAGAAAAGTTTAAATTAATTTATTCTCAATTTAATGTATTTAAGAATGCACAAATTTATAAATAAGTTGTTACAATTGTATCATAAAAATCGAAAAAAGTACAGTGTACAGAGCGTTTCAAAAGTCACGCATATTTTCTACTACAGCTAAATAGAAATGTTTTTTCGAAAAACGCTCGGACACGTTAAACAGTATATTTTAAAGGATACTTTCTTACGAAACAAACTATTCTTGATACGTTTATCATTGTTGTGCGAGTTGTGACGTCATCGGAAACATTTTTAAATGACACTCTGTATTTTTCTGTATAGGCTACAATCTGAAAGGTTTTATTATTCTCCATGGTTAAGCAAGCTATCAATTTTGTTTTATACAAATGGAAAAAAAAATTAATTTTTGAGATCCAAAGAATCCAAAAATGAGAAAATAATTAAGTTACATTGTGTTATAAAAAACAGACTCCTTGGCACAGTCTTTATAAATGTAACACACAGACTAATTTACGAAAAAAATTCAAGATATTCTTTTTTTTTTTACCCCCCTATAACTTTTGTATATAAAGGTTCTTCATAAAATTAAAAACAGGAAAGCTGCAAACAGTGTTCAATGCTTTTTACTTATCTTGTACTAAGGTGCTACAAAAAGTAATGTAACAAGAGCTCTCATGGGCAAACTTTATTTCACAGGCAGATATAGGCTACTGATGCACAGTAGTAGAGCACTGATACTCATTTCTTTTCTACATAGCCAATGCTGACATACGTCATGACGGCTTGCTGAACGGTCCGAAGAGATGAAAATCACTGGGTGTAAAGCATCCATGTCATGGAAACACGCATCGTCCCCACCTCACAAAAAATTCCGAACAGCTCCACCCGCGAAGAAAGTTATGGCAACGGTCTTTTAGGAGTACAAGGGCGTACTTACGGTTGATTTTCTCACCAGGGGAAAGACAGTAAATGCTGCCAGTTATTGTCATAGGCGTTTGCGGGAGACAATTCGCAGAAAGCGACCTGGACTTTTCTCAACAAGTCTCGTGTTACTGAACAACAACGCTAGACCACACACAGCCAACAACACGCGTGAATTGTTAGGTACTAAACCATCCTCCCTACAGCCCCGACTCCTATATTCAATGAGTCCTGTTTAATCCGGAAAATTACAGTGTAACAAATTCACTAGCAATATTTTTCTTATAATAGAGTAGGCTATCTAGCATTAATAATAAAGTATTTTCTTTACAAGCCGAAATATTATTTTATTTTATTCTCTTCTATATTTGAAGGCTTCACAGATATTTTTATCCTTGAGAATCGAAATATTTCCTTGACGTAGTGTCACAGGCCAGCCAATGGTGCTCCTCCATAATTCCCATGCAGGTGCGAATTAAATATTTCTCCAGGAGGGACATTAACATTTTAATTATCGATAAAAATACTGACCATAATAATAGCAGGGTTGACTGACTCATGTTGTCGCGCTCAACTTATATTTAAGAAGAAATGAGAATCTTTGTTATGTACTGCAGAGTAACTTAGACCTATATCTTACTTACTTACTTACTTACTAGCTTTTAAGGAACCCGGAGGTTCATTCCCGCCCTCACATAAGCCCGCCATTGGTCCCTATCCTGAGCAAGATCAATCCGGTCTCTATCATCATATCCCATCTCCCTCAAATCCATTTTAATATTATCTTCCTATCTATGTCTCGGCCTCCCAACAAACACTCTATATGCATTTCTGGATTCGCCCATACGTGCTACAAGCCCTGTCCATCTCAAACCTCTGGATTTAATGTTCCTAATTATGTCAGGTGAGGAATACAGTGCGTGCAGTTCTATGTTGTGTAACTTTCTCTTTCCCCTGTAATTTCATCCCTCTTAGCCCCAAATATTTTCCTAAGCACCTTAATCTCAAACATCCTTAACCTATATTCTCTCTCAAAGTGAGAGTCCAAGTTTCACAACCATAAAGAACAACCGGCAATATAACTGTTTTATAAATTCTAACTTTCAGATTTTTTGACAGCAGACTGGAAGATAAAATCTTCTCAACCGAATAATAACAGGCATTTCCCATATTAAATTCTTTGTTTAATTTCCTCCCGAGTATCATTTATATTTGTTACTGTTGCTCCCAGGTATTTGAATTTTTCCACCCCTTCAAAGGATAAACTTCCAATTTGTATATTTCTATTTCGTACAATATTCCCGTCACGAGACATAACCATATACTTTGTCTTTTCGGGATTTACTTCCAAACCTATCTCTTTACTTGCTTCAAGTAAAATTCCCGTATTTTCCCTAATAGTTTGTGGATTCTCCCCTAACATATTCACGTCATCCGCATAGACAAGAAGCTGATGTAACCCGTTCAATTCCAAACCCTCTCTGTTATCCTGGACTTTCCTAATGGCATACTCTAGAGCAAAGTTAAAAAGTAAAGGTGATAGTGCATCTCCTTGCTTTAGAGACCTATATCTAACATATAAAATACGAAAACTCCTTGAAGGCAGGGACATATTAATATCTTTTGAGTGGCGGACACCAAATACCACAAGGGGAAACGATCCCCGGCATCCCTCCCGTCAATTCGCACCGTTTCCCAGTTTCGCATATAAGTTCTAGGCTCTCATCAATGTCCGACGATAGATTCCAGTGCGACAGCTCTTTTTCTTTTCTAATTCGTCAGTTGTTCTGAAAGATAACCAATAGATAATCTCCTTTCGATAGCCCCGTCCCTCCTCAACATGTATTGGTTACAAGTTATACCCACCCCCAGTGGCGGCTCATGCATATTTAATGCCTAGTGCCAAAATCAGTGGTAGATCCAGGATACCCTAAGGGGGAGGGTAACTCTATTTCCTACTATTTCCTCCCTGGATCCGCCTATGGTCTAAACCAAAGACAAGAAATAAGCAATAATAATAATAATAATAATAATAATAATAATAATATTAATAATAATAATAATGATTATAATGATAATAATTAGAGACGAGAATTCCATGCAAATGCATGTTTTTATAGGAACATAGGACATAGCTCAAACTTAGTACTTATCCATTTCATTACTTTCCGTTCCAAATATGTGTACTTTTCCCGTGCATATTTGCATGTTTTCGACTTTTTAGGGATAAAAACATGCATAATGCATATTTAGGTAATTTTTAGCTCAATGATGCATATAATATACATTACATTCAGTTTAAATGCATGTTTTAATGGTTTTTGTGTGGACACCTCAGTTTCTCGATTTTATGTCCCATATTTTAGCATCAGGAATCAGGACTGAAGAAGAAAAATAAAAAAAAAACTAAATAACAGAAAAATTAAATAAAATGTTAAGATTTTCACAACAAGGTGTTAGAGGACCTTTCCCTGGACGGAAGTCCACTTTTTCAACACTTTACCGACGACCCTCTATACACTGCGTGTCATAAATGAATTTATTACGTTGGATATTTTGAGAATAGTAAGTAGAGAGGAAATATAGAGGGTTCAAGGAAATTGCCGACAAATAATTTAGATCAAAAGCATCCTCTTTCAGGGAGGTTGTAAATTCTCTTCCTTTTCTAGTACTAGTAGCAATTTAGATTCTTCTAAAATTGGAATCATCGTTAAACTGTGTTTGCTGTGTGTGAATATCGTAAGTTGTTAATGTGCTTGTTTATTCTGTTTGCGCGTGTTAATGTGGTTCTAATATGTTTCCAATTTAAAGATTCCAAAAGTGTACTCTTTGCACAGTGGATTACTGTAAAGGAAAAGATTTTATTAGGTCAGATGAGGATGTCGTATTTTGCGACTGTTGGAGTAAAGAGTTAAGCAATGCTGTTCTGTTTCCGAACATTTTATATGACAATTGTTCTTTGTAAAAAAATTATAAAACTTGTTTAAAATAATTATTAAATTACGATGTCCGTTTTTAAATCGTATCTAGGTAAACGTAAGGTCTATTATAATTTCAGATGAAAGGTACTAAAAAATTTCAAGTGGATCAGCATGTCGCATCTGTTTCACATATTGCAAGAATGCAACAAAAGAAAGAATCTTCAAAGAATTTCATATATCCCTCAGTTATGCCCGTGGGAAAGTGGATGTAGCGGCGAAAAACAAATTGGACAGGGTCATAAATGCTAACCCGGACTGCGGATTCTTTTGTTCAGTGAAGAAGGTTATTTGTGGCGAAAACTTGAATGAAGAATTTGACCTGACACTGTCACAAATATGTTCATTCAAGTTTAAACCCGTAACTTCTTGAAATATAGAGAGGTCATTCTCTGCCTACAAAAACATATTGACTGACAAGTGCAGGAACTTCACAGAAACCAATTTAAAATGTTGTTAGGTTTTTAACTGTGCAAAAAAAAGTGAAGTGAAATAAGACATTTGAAACAAAAATAAAAGTGCATATTTTAATGTATTTTTCGCTTTATCATGCATATTTCATTGTTTGATTGTGCATGAATGCATGCATATTTTGGGATTTTATAGTGCATGAAATTCTCGTCTCTAATAATAATAATAATAATAATAATAATAATAATAATAATAATAATCACTCACCAAAATTTATACAACTGGAGCACTTGAGCACTTTTGTTGACCAGGTTAATTTGCGCGATAGATAAAACCCATTCGCCGATTCTTCTGACTTGAAAATAAATCCATCATTTTTTTGTTGAAGTTGTCTATTTTGCAAACAAAACTCCTCAGATTCATCGTGCCCTCTTAGTGCTAAATCTAGTGCCCCACAAAATCGTATGCAATTTATTATTAAATTTAACACATATCTGTTTTTATCAACTTGCTCATTGTGTTTTGCAATCGCGAGTCTGTAGTGTGAATTTAACTGATTTTCAATGTTCACTTTACCCAGCATAGACAAACTGAAGACGTTATTCATATTAACCTTTGACTTATGATGTGTTTTTATTTTACCCCATAAATGTACTAAATCTGTCACACCCACTTTTGACCAGCTAAGTTCACCTCGGAGCAGAACATGCGGGAAACAGAAGAACGCATTTTTCACATCACATCCACACAACCAGTTGTTTTTTAAATAAATATCTGGGTTAAATTTGCGAGATCTGTTAACTTTAGCACTTTGCTGCTTTTGATGAATATTTGAGTGCGGTGTAGGTCTGCCTAATTCTTTAACACGAAGTTTGTTTTCATATGTTAATGTTGAAAACGGAGCTTTCAATAAAGCGCCAACCGAATTCATTTTTTCACAGTACACAACATGATAACACGACCACTATTACGATGACAACTTCACGACTTCACATGTTCACACTACAATTGGTACTGTTGTAGAAATAATAAAGTGAAAACTTTCTCAAGCCAAGTTTTCAAGAAACCGGGAGAGATTTTGTTATCTTATTGTTGCAGTCTTCGCTCTAAGAAATTTGTTCCGACAAAGTCGAAGGACAGACAGAGCGAGAGGTAGTAAGGGATCGGCGTAGAAAATGGGGATGTATACAGTTTTACAAGCATTGCAAAAGCCAGCGGCAATTTGTGCCTGGCACATTTTAGATAATACTTTAGATGCTAAAAAGGACGAGCGAACATGAAGATTGCGCGCGCATCCCATTATATTCCTTATGGGATGTAGTGCCTGGCACAGATCCATCCTCCAAACACTGGTTACAACGTGTTTCGCTGCAAAGATCATATTGACGGTAGAGATTGTATAAGAGTAACTTGTTTCTCTCAGGTTTTGAGCGGAAAATATGAATTCTCCTTTTCCTTCTGTATTCTGGTAGTGCCATGGCACAACGGCACTACCTCTAAAGCCGCCCCTGCCCACCTCATTTAAAATTTGATGCCCAGTCCTGGAAGGTATCAGTAACTTCTAATAACTGAGCCAGCAGATACTGTTTCCCCCTCTCTTGGCCTTCCCTAGTGACGGAGCCAATACGAAGCTCGGAAATTTTTTTATGTTTCCGCATGTGACGTAGTGGAAAAACACCGAGAAAACTCCCGCCTCATTGAATACAGTAAAACCTTTAATCTTACTCAACTGTATAAAGTTACTGATTCATTTCACAGTCACAACTCAAACCTCGGATTCCCCAAACCTCTCGACACCGGATAATTGGGGTAAATGGACAAGTCAAGAAAGAAAAACACAGAAAGAAGTGGCTGTCATGTTCTCCTTTACCTCCCTTTGTATTACCGACATCCAATGTCGTGTAGGGGAGGGCTTAATCTTCCGACCAATACTAGACACGCCGTCCACAGACACATCGTCGAATCAAATTCTTTATATCCACACATTCTGTCCCCCTTTTTCAAAGTCCACTCATAATAAGTCTATTTCTGTTTTGGTCCACAGCTTACACATTCACTAATCTAATGTACAGTAGTGGCAAAAAAACGGACCGACCCTTGCAGCTGATTTCAGAGCCCTGCTCACTCCAGAGCACGATAGACTACTAACTAAGGCTTTCTAGGTTCGAATCCTGCCTAGGGAAGGAAACTTTTTTTTTGTCCCTTATTCAAATTTATTCCCAATACTTTTGGATTGCTGGTAAAATTCATGTTCTGGGAATAATAAGTTAATTAAGTAGTAAAATATCGCAGAGACATTCTCAAGACAATTAATAGGTTGTGATAATATGTCCTATGTTTTGTTATTCATCTCTTTCTTCGTTACACGTACTAAACATTAGTTTGTAACCTTGTACTGCATAAAATTATATTTAAGTGCTTGGCGTAAAGAAAATGAAAATCCGTTAATAAGTCAGACAGTTGCTTCACTTCCCCTCCGGGTGTCCGCCACCCTCCATAGGTGCTATGCACGTTGCAGGTTACACAGTGGCTCGGCGCACGATCACATTTTCGCCACGGCTGTTGTATTGTAGTGTATTGTATTGTATTGAATGTATAGGCCTATATATCTGTATGAGTTGTTAACACTTTAAATAAAATGTCAATAGGCCTATTTAATAAAAAATAGCATTATATCACTTTATGTTTATTTTTTATACTAGCTGTACCCGTGCGCTTCGCTGCACTTATTAGAAATAAATATAAAGTAATTACATAATTAAAATAGAACATTGGGTCCAGGGAACATTCGTGTTTGATAGAAGAATAAATCGTTTAATATGCCACTTAATTTAAATTCTATTTAAATATTTAAAATGCTATCATTTTCGTCCAGAGACCACTCATTTGGTGCAAAGATAATTCGTTTAACATTTTTCTAAATTAGTCTTGAATGCATCCTTTAATAAATCACTCCAAATTAATAGAGTTGATTGTGTACGAAGATCATTTTTATGTTAACCTTACTGTACATCTTTTTTTTTTAAGTTAATTTTATTCACGCCTTAACATCTGTGGTCATGTCGCGTGTTTAGAATGTGTGGGTATATCAGCAGCCGTTTTTACTCTTGTTGAGTTCCTGTTTCTATTGTGTGTTTTAGATGGCTTGTGTTCATGTAACTGATTATAGACTTTGATTAATGTTTTTGGTATTGGTAATTGAGGCGGTGATGAATAATGGCATGTATCTTTCCAATCCGGCATTTGCCTTTGTGACTAAGGGAAATCATGAAAAACCCCAGTCAGATTGGTCGTTCCACGGGGTTTGAACCCGGGACCCCCGAATGCGTGTCTCAAATGCTACCGCCTGAGCCAACTCGCTCGGTTGTATATCATTGTTTATGCAAATAAAAAAAATGAGGTACCCTACATAAATATTATTTTAAGAAACAAAGGAAACGAATATGGATAAATTATGAGCGCAGGAACGTCATTTCATGACGCCTTTTAAAATAACTCAGCTCCAGTGATCTTTATGGTAAAATGAGTGTATAAAATTAGAGTATTTTATGTGGACCAAATAAAGTTGCAATAATCAAATTATACAATATTTCGACAGAATATCAAGTTTTCTGTGCGTACAGATTTCTTTTCATCTTACCTCAGTCCTCATTTGTAGCATTACATCCATCTAGAGGAACTACAAATTTCAAATAGTGAAGGTTAATTAGCTTCTGATATTACTTCATACAAACACACAAAATATTCTCTGTATATTAATATTGATAAACGTCAAGGCCGCCTTAAATAGACGGAGTCATTTGTTTTGATTTCATTGTAGCTATCGTCGTCGTTCCTGCAATAACTCCTATTCACATATCGATTTTCAGATGTTTGCTCTATTAAATAACTTAAATAGTGATGCAGCAAATAATACAATCTACTATGTATAACTTAATTATATTTCTTTCTTTCGAAAATGTAAGAATTCACGATCTCCTATGCACTGCTGCCATAGAATGAATAAATTTGTTTTTCTTCCTACTAAAAAATTTAATATTTTGCACATAGAAGTTACGGAACAACGACACTATAATCTGAGGCGGCGGTGGAAATGTATTGTATTGTTATTTTAAACCTTTTATATATCCTTAAATATCAGTCCTATCAAAATTTTTCCCAGGATAAAACTTATCGGAAATCATTTTTAAAGAAACATTTGTTATGTAACATTTTTCACAAAAATCAATAATAAGCTAGACATTTCGGTTTATTTAATTCAGGCCCCCTTATAACCCCCCTTTCAAATAAAGTATTTTCAATGCCATATATCCTAAAATCTAAGTTACAACGAATTTAATATATATTCTAATTTTCATCGAAATTTGGTCAGTTATCGCGTGAAAAGGTAACAAACATCCAGACAGACAGACAGACTTAATTATCAGTCCTATCAAAATTTTGCCTGGAATAAAACTTATCGGAAATCATTTTTAAAGAAACTTTTGTTATGTAACATTTTTCATAAAAATAATAATAAGCGAGATATTTTGGTTTATTTGATTCAGGCCCCCTTATAACCCCCCTTTCAAATAAAGTATTTTCAATGCCATATATCCTAAAATCTAAGTTACAACGAACTTAATTTATATTCCAATTTTCATCGAAATCCATTCAGCCATTATCGCGTGAAAAGGTAACAAATATCCAGACAGACAGACAGATATATAAACAAAATTTTCAAAAAAGCGATTTTCGGTTTCAGGATGATTAATTATAGGGTAAACATTGTTATTTCGTGGCAGTGGTTATTTCGTGATACTTTTTCTTTGCTCTTTCGTGAACTAACCAATGGTGTTACGAGATTCAAATTTCCGCCAAGGGATTGCACATGTCCGGTTTCCAGAAACATACAGCTACGCTTTGAATGACTATTGTAGCTGCTTCAGTGAGCTTTTATGTTTGGAGAGAGCAAGTTAGCGTCGACTTCTCAGGCGTACAAATGTTGTGGATGTTTGTAATTACATTACAACTTATTACTAAAGGTAAGCATGTGATATTTGGTACAATGATTTATTATACCTTAATGAAATTTTAGGAAATGTTTTTGGAATATTAGATACAGCTGTAGTCGCCATATAGGCTTAGCTTTACTGATAGAAATCTTAGCTGTTTGAGGCGAAATTTTGTTGAGCATTAAGCATTACATTTTATACTATTTTAAAAATTGTATTACAATACGAATTTTAGATATCTGAAGATAAAATGTGATAACAAAAAAGAAAAGGGGGACGCAATGAGTTTAGTGTAGCTTCTGTTTGATTTGTTATCATGCTAAGTGTCAATGATAAGTGCAAGATGACTTACTTGCAAGAATTGTGACAGAAGATGGAACATGGCTCCACCATTTTGGACCGGAGACAGAGGCAGACAATGGAGTGGCATCATGCAAATTCACCAAAGAAATAGAAATTCAAAAGTACACCTTCGGCAGGAAACGTTATGGCTACTGTGTTTTTCGATTCAGAAGGACTCTTGCTTGTGGACATCATGCCACACGGAACCACCATTAATACTGACGGGTATGTTGCAACTCTCAAGAAACTTCAAGTTCGACTGAGTCGTGTTCGACGACATCGGGAGAAGCAGGATGTTCTGCTATTGCACGACAACGCACAGCCATATGTCAGTCACAAGACCACAGACCAGATCAGAAAATTCGGATAGACAACATTGAAACACCCGCCTTACAGTCCTGAACTGGCACCGTGCGATTACCATCTCTTTGGTAAACTGAAGGATCCCTTCGCGATCCAGACTTTTACCGTGCTGGTCTACAGGCCCTCGTTCATAGGTTAAGTAAGGCAGTTGAAAGGGACGGAGATTATGTGGAAAAGTGGCATTTTGTTCCTAAAGGATGTATCTACATTCTGTGAAAATAGCAAAGCTGTAGGATAAAAATATAATTTTTAAACAAATGTTATGCATTACTTTTGGAGTTACCCTAGTAATATACGCTATAGTAAACTCCGTAATAAAAGTGTTCACCCTTTCAGGATAAAAAATATTCCTTTTCAATTCCAATCTTTACTTTGATTTCATTCTTATTATGTGTTGATATGTATTTCTATGTTTTCTTGCTGTTAATATTAGACGGAATTATTATGTTTGAAGTCTTGTAACAATAAATGAGACTTTCATTTGACTTTAATGAATTTTTCCACAATTCTTCTACCCCTCACGAAATTATCTGTAGTAATCTCACGAGAGGTCTGAGATCTGCCGATAAATCCACGAGCGAAGCGAGTGGATTTATCTGGGAAATCTCAGACCTCGAGTGACATTTATTAGGACTATTTCGTGAATAAAATAAAAATGTAAATAATATATCCCTAAAATTCGATCACAAAATATTAATAATTGTATATTTACGAATACTTAACCTATTCAGACATTGTGAAGTTGAAATAGATGAATATCGATTACTGCAATAAAGAAATTCGATGTTATTCTTCAGTAATGAAAATTGCGAAAAGCGAAATACAGGTTTAACAATGTTAATTACATGTACTGCACTTTTCTCTTATTATAATATAAATACATTTTCATTATCTGCTGAAATCATGATTTAATTTAAAATGTTATAATATAATTACAGTAACCTGATTAATACATTAATTAAATGAAGAATTGTTGAAAACGCAGTTATCTAATCTGAATGAAGGAATGTAATTTTTTTCAGATAGCCTACAATGGACATGGAATTGGAAGATGAAGATGTATTTTATAGGCTACAGTTATAGGTTAGATTACCTGTGTGAGCACGACCAGTGTCAGCTGTGCCTTATTTCGACCGTTAACTACGTGCTACAGGAAAGCATTTTTTATAGCTCGACAAACGCATTCTCGCTGTAGTGTGTAACGAAACTAAGGCTGCATCTACACAGTTCAATATTCCAATCGCGTATGCATGCAATCTGGGAAGAATATTGAAAGAATAAAGTTTAAAACGTACGTTAAATTAAGATGCATGAAGATTTTATGTCTACATGGAGCGCCGTTTTGAACGTCGTCTTCACTGCGTAAATATATTAATTAATATTAATATCAATCTTGAATTCATTGATTTAAAGTTGAAAGAAATGTTTAACCGTATAGTTGCATCTTAATATATTCAAGATCATCAATTTACGGGGAAACAGTTGGCGACAACGACTAAACAAAGGAACGACCATGCGATAAATTGATAGCGATAAATCTAGCTGCAAAAATTATCGCAAATTGTGACTGTGATTGGTTGGAATTCAAAATTTCATTACACTTCATTGGTCGAAAATGGAATGACGTCATATAAAAGAAATAGTCAATGTAATATCACGAAATTACCAAGGTTATCACGAAATAACCAACCTTTTAGCTGAGGTTGTAAAAGTGGTTTTGGCACTTGTTCAAGAACGTGTCCAATCTTTTATGTCTCCAGATTTGTACAGCAAATTATCGTCTTTTAGATGAAAAAATCGGAATAAGATATATTTACACATTTGCATTTTAAATTAATTTTCATGAAATTATCACGAAATTACCAAAGTTTACCCTACATGTTAACACCAATTATTTTTAGAAAAGCGAAAATTACCAGAAAAATTTCGTTTACAGATTTATTATTAGTATAGATAAGAGCACATTATATAGAATTAATGTTAATTTCATACGTTTTTTGTTACACTGACAGCACAATGCACTGAAGCAATAAGCATACAAGTGTCTAGGTTTACTACTTCGTAAGTTATAAGAATATATACATTTACATCATAGGCCTATAGGCTACGATATGATTGATGTAATAGTACCTACAACTTTAACCCTCTTAAATTCCCGGCAGTGCAGTATAAATAGTTCTCTTCCTTGGGAAAAAGCTATTTCCCTTACCTTACATTCGCCCTGTGTTGTTTCAAGCGGTGACGTGGAACTTTGTTGACCACATGGCTAGGGAGATTGACTACGTGCAAATGTCTGATGTTCGGCAAAATTTCTCACGAGGAAAAGTCTTCGAAGTAGAGGAAGCTTACTTTGATTGTGACATATTGTTAATTCCTTAAATATAACTATGTGTGACTTTCTAACTTTCCAAATAATCAATCAAAATCACGCTGACGCAATGACTGACGTCCGTGTGTACGTAAAAGTCACTATAATTTAAATAAAATATCGCAAGAAAAGAGTGATAATGTCAAATATTTAATTTTCACTCATAAAAGTTGATATTTATTTTTTGTGTCATAAAACATTTTATATTTTAATCTTCATGCTTCAAATTTAATGGATATTATTTCAGCTGCATCGAAATAACACAGAGATATAGCCTAGTGTAGTTTCCTAATATAAAACTAGGAACCCGTAAAATAAATAAATGAAAATTTAGAGACATTGTTCATTGTTTCCTGTAATCATATATTAAATCAAATGATGAAATGGAAGGTAATGTATGATACTATAACGAAAGGAGACCTACGTTTAGTTACTCTATAATGCATTTTTACCTCCATTGCCTATAATAATAATAATAATAATAATAATAATAATAATAATAATAATAATAATAATAATAATAATAATAATAATATTATTATTATTATTATTATTATTATTATTATTATTATTATTATTATTATTCATAGTGTTCTGCACAAGGGCAAGTATTTCACTACAAACCCAGCATTCTCCAGTCTTTCCTATTTTCTGCCTTCCTCTTTGTCCCCGCATATGATCCATTTATTTTAATGTCGTATAGGCCTATCATTTGATATCTTCTTCTGCCCCGAACTCTTCTTCCGTTCACCATTCCTTCGAGTGCATCCTTCAGAAGATACTTTCTTCTCAATCAGTAACCCAACCAATTCCTTTTCCTCTTTCTGAAAAGTTTCAGCATCATTCTTTCTTCATCAACTTTTTCCAACAGCTTAGTTTCTTACTCTGTCTGTCCATTTCACACGCTCCATCCTTCTCCATATCCACATTTCAAATGCCTCTATTCGCTTCTCTTCACTTCGTCATAATGTCCATGTTTCTGCCTCATACAATGCTACACTCCACACAAAGCACTTCACTAGTATCTTTTGACAGCAGCTCATGTTACTGCTTATAGTACGCCCCAAGTATTTGAATAATAATAATAATAATAATAATAATAATAATAATAATAATAATAATAATAATAAAACTGTTATTTTATTGGTTAAGAAGTGTTTTGTTTTATTCAATCTTCCTCAACTTGGTGAGGTTGCCAGAGACAAAGAATGTTAAACAGTAACATTTAAGAAGTGACATTAAAAATGTCTTACAAGAAATTTGTTTGCAATAAACTAAAATTTACAGTAGATAATATTTCACATAATGAAAATTTGCAGTAAAATAAAAAAATACAGATAAAAAAATAGAATGAGAAAATTCAATTTGAATTAAAAATAAAAGTGTCGCCGTAAAATCTGCAGAGAACTCTTCAAGGCTATCTTAGAAATTTCCTTAATTGTTGCTGTTGGTGGGACTTCAAATTTATGTCAGAATGAGACGAATTGTTTTGTTATGGTCCCTCTAGCGCCCACCATTAATCCGATGACTTCTATATCCCTGAGTTTATATGAAGTTTTGTAATAAGGGATAGTTGGTTCATAAATTGTCCTTTTCTCTAGATTAACCTCCCCGGGTTGATTCTGATGCTTCTCGAATCTGATGGTCGGATCCAGAATATAACCTTTTGTCTCTCCAAACTTAAGATTATGTACAGCACACGTTTACTGTTATTGAATGTTAAGAAGGGTTTATAATACAAATTTAAGATTACTTGCAGCACATGTTTTCCGTTATTAAATGTTACGGAGCGCTTATAATACAAAATTAAGATTATGTGCAGCACACCTTTTCCGTTATTAAAAATGTTACGTAGCTCTTATAATACAAATTTAAGATTATTTGCAGCACACATTTTCTGTTATTAAATGTTAGGCCTACGGAGCGCTTATAATACAAAATTAAGATTATGTCCATCACAAGTTTTCCGTTATTAAAAATGTTAAGAAGTGCTTATAATACAAATTTAGGATTATGTACAGTAGTGGCAAAAAAAACGGTCCGACTCTTGTAGCTGATTTCAGAGCCTTGTTCACTCCAGAGGACGATAGACTGGTAACTAAGACTTTCGTGGTTCGAATCCTGCCTGGGAAGGAAACTTTTTTTTTTTTTTTTTTTTTTTTTTTTTTTTTTTTTTTTTTTTTTTTCAAATTTACTCCCAATACTTTTCGGTTGCTGGTAATATTCATGTTCTGGGAATAAGAAGTTAATTAAGTAGTAAAATATCGCTGCAATCGAAAAGTATTGAGAATAAATTTGAACAAGGAACAAAAAAAAAGTTTCCTTCCCAGGCAGGATTCGAACCACGAAAGTCTTAGTTACCAGTCTATCGTGCTCTGGAGTGAGCAAGGCTCTGAAATCAGCTACAAGGGTCGGTCCGTTTTTTTTTTTTTTTGCCACTACTGTACATACTTGCAACTAGTTCGGAAAAAACTGTTCACTATATATTGAAAATGCAGTGTGATGACCTGAGTTCGTTTTGTAGCGAGAGACGGAAGAATACTGTACCTCTGATCACGAACCGGATTGTACACTAACGCACAGGTAAACAAAACTCACCGCGCCACCTCACTCCATCTATACTCCATTGCACTGTAACTTCGCTTAATTCTTAAGTTGTTTCAGATCCTAAGCCTGTTAATAATATAAAGGGCCGTATTAAAAACTGTTACTCTAGATCTGTAATTTCGGTATCAGATGGACTTGAAAATGATTCACGTAAGAATCTCTTTAACGTGTAAAAGATTAACGAAATATTCAGAGAGATATTTAATTTAGAGATATCATTCGTAAAAAACTAGGGGGCATTAATAAATACGCGGTGTATAAAGACAGAAGCAGCTAATTTTACATAATCTAATTCCAAAGTACTTAACTATGGTATCAGTTTCCAATTGGATTAAATTCTCTGTAATGGCAATATTATTAATTACAGTTTTATTTCGAACAACTCATTGACGCCAAATTCATGTATGAATCGTATCGACTATCAATTGCATGAATGAAATACGTGACGAGAATGCTCATACTGCATGGGTGGACAACTCGTGCTCTCAAACTGTCAATACAACCTCACTCAGGCAGAACGAACTCTGTTCTACCTTTAATGTCTTTACACGGATCTTGTAAGACGTAAGTTCTCTTGAGTCTGCAGTAAGCGACGGCTCGTTATGAGCGAAACAGTAAAATCCGATCAGATCGTTTCCCTTTTATTGACGAGTGGGGAAAAAAGTACGTTTTGTTAAGAAGGAAGGTAAAGTTACATATACGAGTATTATTTTATGTTCTACTACGCTTTCTTACGCATAACATTTTAACTATCAGAGACATTTTAGAAATAGATATGGCGAAAGTTTTGGTAAAGTAATACTGTATGGACCTGCAAGAGAGAAAGCTTTAGAAGAGCTAAAGGGAAAAATAGGATATCAACAAGGTGAGACCGATATCACATGTCATCAGCACGTTGTGCATGCGAGTTACAGAATTGCGCAAGATACGGTCGACCAGCTAAGAGTATTTCTAGATATATTTAAAGTGTGGCAGTATCAAGCGGAACATAACTTTCCCACTTTCCTTCACTAGAAACTGTCGTCAAAAGTGATGAAAAAAGTCTTATCAAATATAATGTTCTTCTCCAAGATCTTACAACAGAAGTCACTGGTAGGTTTGGAGAGAGAGTGACAATGGACAAGAATTCCACATAATGCTTCCAAATTTGAACCAGATTTTAATGCAAGAAAGAAGTGTCAAACTTCCAAACGTACAGAAAGATGTCAGAAGTAAGTTTATTTCATTTTCCGTGACATGTAAAACAATTACACCTTTGAATTTGTGACTGTATCTTCTGAAAATAGAGGAATGCTTTTTAATGTATAAACACTTGTAATCTCTCAAGTTTTATGTTTGAAATAAGACAAATATTAACAAATGGTGTAATAATAAATAAGTGTTGCAGTTACCGGTTTATTTGTTGTAGCTTGAAAAGATTGTGTTCAATTTATATTTTCAGTAGTCTACTACATAATCTCGCATTTTAATTAAGAACGCTTGGTAACAATAGAATTTTAGTGTGTGTGTTTAGCTACAGTTTGTATAAAAATACTGTAATTATTCTACCATGCGTCATTCTGAAATACAAGTCATGGATTAGACGTCATGACCATCTGCACGAGCCGCCACAGCTTACGGTGGCAGTGAACTGATTCTGTAGCGTAACTAGAAACAACTTGTAACTGCTACGGTTGGCTCCGTCTGTCTTTCTTTGCATCAAGGTTTTTAACACTTCATGAGCACGAGTTGCCCATCCATGCTCATACTTGTTAAATTTAAAAGCGAAGATTATGAAGACAGAAATGAAAAAAAAAAAAAAATCAAACATTTATTTAAAATCCCAAACATCTTTATAATCCTGACTATGTATGTTCACAATAACAATCACGAACAGTATAAATGTTTCACGCAAAATTCGATGATTCCCCTGTCATTTTTTACTCGCTATGTTATCGGGATATTTAAATTCCAAAATCAATCATTATTCGAGCTCAAAAGCATCTCACCAGTTACATTAGCGGCACTTAATGAGTTTTGTAAAGGTTTTCATAAAAATATATAATGAAAATGCGGCTTAATGTTCAAGAGTATTGAAGCGAAGCTTGTCTGCGAGCATATTGACATCATTTCGAACATTTGTTGTAACTGTTCTAGTGAATTTAAGATTAAATACTATGACAGCATCTATATATATATATATATATATATATATATATATATATATATATATATAATTTGAACTGGTAATGGAAATTACGGGAAAACGGCTGAACTGATTTTAATAAATGACCCTTCATTTTGAAGCTTGGAACCCAAAGTTTTTCAGAAAAATAGTAGTTTTCAGTGAAATGTTAATTTTTCTACATCATTTTCTTATTTTCCAAAATTCATCTGTCGTTAGTTTTGAGTAATAAAGGCTTTTTCAGAATAAAACAAAACACAAACACACTACAATAAGCAATAGGCTATTACACGAAGGCAATGACCTGCAGGATTGCTGACATATTTAGAGTTCAATTCAATTAAATAAATTAAATTAGGTTTAATACCGAATTAAATCGATACAAAAATAATTATAATAATTGGTTATTAAAAACTTCAAGATTTACTAAAAATAATTTACAGGTCTGATTCTGTGGTGTGTAATTTTCTGAGTAGACCTACAGCTGTGTAGTGGATATTAAAATCTACAAAAACTTGAGGTGCTTTGATGACATTATTACCATTAGAAATGAAATATTATTATAGTTAATGCCATGATGTGACTATTTTTCATTAATTATACATATTAATGCTATATTGATTATATGAAAGTGAAACGTTTTGGTGTTATGTAAGTATATGTAGAGAATGTCTTAAATTAGATCTTCATTTCTATAATTTACTGAATGGCGGCTATTATATATAAAACTACAAAACTTACGTAAGATAATAATATTTTTATAGTTACTAATCAAGTGGGGTTGGGTCTTTTTCATTACTTAATGGCGGTGTGGTGTAGATACTTATATGCGTCATTCTCTTCAGTATTGGCTCGAGAGAGCGCAAAATTACAGTTCCTAAGGAAAAACCAAAAGGTATTACTTACTGATAAAATAAGAGGCCTACAAAATTTTGTAGTCTCCCGATCATTTCAGCAAGATCTCTTAGCAGGATAAAAAGATTTTACCCTCTACATTTCAAGCTCTACAAGCAGCAGCTATACCAAGATGCTATGTCCATTGTTCGAAAGCATGGCAAACCTGACTTTTTTTAACTTTCACCTACAATCTACAGTGACCTTAAATAGCTATTGCTTTACTCCCACATGAAAACCCACTGATCGTCCTGACATTGTTACTTGCGTTTTCGCGTTGAAACTCAAAACCTGAAGGTGCTTAAGTTCAAGAAAAACTATTTGGTATAAAAAAACATTTTTGGCAGCAAATAACTTTAAAAAAATGTCTGGTATTCTTCATTGAAAATAAATCTGAAAAATTTTTATTTGGACGTCTAATGAACTTAGTTTGCAGCATTTGCTACACAAGCCACTAGTTTCATTATATTCTTAATACTGTAGTTAACATACAAGATTGAAGAGTAGTCTCTGTTTGTGTATTTCACGATGAAAGGAGATCCCGTCACGATAGGCGAAGGACAAGCAAGAGGTCAGAAAACGAAGGATATGTGCTGGGGGTACTCAAGGTTGAAAACCCTGTACTTTAACTGTAGTAGAAAATACACATTGCATAATTGTACAGTAGCCACCGGCGTGACTCAGACGGTTAAAGGTTGACGCTCACTGGCACGAACCGACCGGAACGGAACGAACCGGAAATATTCTGCGAGAGACGTATGCATGTATTTTAAACGGCAAACGCTCACTTGTCCGAACGGAAGCAACCGGCTGCCGGTCCTGACGGACAGGGTTCTCGCGACACGACCCTGGCGGAATTTCCGATGACGATCGGCTGCATTCGTATGTCTTCGCTGGTCTTCGGAGAAAAGTGTGTTGGCTGTTCTCAGTACTTTCCCACTCAACATGTGCTGGTGCGTTGTCCAGACAGATTATTCTTAAAATGGGTGATGAAAAGTTAATTTTAACAGTGCTAATCGCGCTTCTGTGCTGATTGGCCTTCGAAATGTGATGTTTCCCTTCATTATTTCAGATGCTAATAACAGATGAAGTTATAAACATTTTTCTTCGCTCATACGAAAGTACTAAAGAAACCATTACTCGATCTTTACACAAATGTGGGAAAAGATGGTGAAATTAATCAAAACACTTTTTTATATTTGACTATATTTATTTATTTGCGTTAATGTAAATTATTAACTTTTTAAGATAAGCAAAGGTGGCACAGCAAATAAATAAATATAGTCAAATATTAATAGCTTATCGGCATACCACAATATGAAATTGACTTTTTTATATTGTTATGACTAGAGCCCGGATTGTATGTAATTACATATTCCGTTCCTACATATGTAGCTATAAGGAAAGCTAAAAGTCCACGAATCGTATTAAATTTAAATTTAAATTTAAATATACAGAATAAAGAATATAATTACAAACAAACAAGACAAATAGAAATAAAATAATATAATCAATATAAAAAAGGAGATACAGTAGTATTAACAAAATTTGAGACCGAATGAGCAGCGCTCGTGTTCGGTCGCAGTTCAGTTATAATATCAATAGGCCTATAAGAGAATATAAAATAAAATAGGAACTAAAATTAAAATTACAGTTAAAGAAATTATATAATACAATATTAATATAAGAGAAATATAGAAAAAAATAATAAAAATAAATAAGTAAAATAAGATAGGAACTGCAATTTAAATTACAGCGGCAATGGAATTATATAATATAATATTAACACTAGAGAAGAATAATATCGCATTCGCACGTGAAAAGTAGGATTTATATATTTCAAAATTATAGAATACAAATATAATATAGGTTGATTAATTCATACACATAGGCTATAAATTTATTTAATCAAATTGAAGATATTAACACGTTTCTAATTTTCTTGTTATATGTTAGTGGGTTACATGTTAAAAGTTCTGGGTGTAATTTAGTTAAAGCATTGTACAACCGAGGGCCAAAATTAATGCTATGCTTTAGACCAGCAGATGTGAGACATTTAGGTTCTGCTAATGTTGAATTAATATTTCGTCTTGTGTCATAATTGTGTGTCTGTAATACAAACTTATTACGATTTTTATGATAAAATTTTAACAGCGTATACTTATAAATTTGTTCAATATTAAATACATTAAATTCAGAATAAATTAATTTAGTTGGATAATCGAAACGTTTCTTCAAACAAATTTTAATTATTCGTTTTTTTAGTAAATTTAACGAACTAAGATTAATGTTTGTACTCCCACCCCAAACAATTATACCATATTGAATGATAGACTAATGGCCAAATAAATATTTCGTAGAACTCTAATGGGTAAGTAGCATCGAAGATTAACGAAAGGGATCATTATTCCGAAGTTTTAAATGTTTTTACATATTTTGGTGCATAATAAATATTTTGGCATATATTATATATTTTTAAATATTTTGAAGGATATTGCATATTTTGAAAGAATATATACATTTTTTCTCTAATTTTCTCTCTACGTAATGCTTAAGTTATTTTTTTAAATTGTTTATAAAGCTTATCCCTTCGTCTCTAGTGCATAAATATAATTTGATAATTGAAAATAATAACGTATTCTGTCAAAAAATGGACATCTCTTTGCAATGCTAATAGTTTGTAGGCTATATCCCTAGAGAAGTAACGGTAAAGTAGGTACAAATACAAATGCGAATGGTGGGTCATTGTACTGCTGACGTAGTGAAGGAAAGAATGAAAATTACCCTGTGAGTATGACCGTTTCGCACAAACACCCCCAATCAGTTGCTCTAAAAGAAAACAATAGTTTTTTCTGTTTTTTTAAGAAACTTATTTTGACATCAGGTAATACAAGTAGCAAGCCTACTGCCATTCGCATCCAAGTTAAAAGACTGGATTTCAATGGACGATTCCTTTACTAAAATGGTAAAATCGTGCAGTCCAAAGTGTGTGACAAACGCATTGGGTTCTCCATGAAGTCACAATTAGAATAACATTTAAAAATTGAACTTCATGTGAGAAATAAAAAAACGTGCTCCGTCGAAAAGAAAAAGTTCTTCTTACACAAGTGGTGCTGAAACATTCGTCTTCTACAAGTGGATTTAATAAAAAATTTGTGCATGGCAATGGTTGCTGCAAACATATACAGTGGTATAAACTTGGAGTTCCAAAGTTCCAAGCATTCCTACGCAAATACTGCAACTTCAATATTTCGCATGAATCAACACTCCGGAAAAAATATTTGAACTCCTGCTACACTGACACAATGGAAACGATTAGAGATGGACTTGATGATTCCTACGTATGGGTTGCCGTTGACGAGACGATCAATGACCGCAGAAAATATGTAAAATATTTAGTTATTAATTGCGCCTCCAAACAATGAGGTTCGATCACATGTGCACCTGTAATTTTTTATTAGTGTGCAAAAATACATCTAATAAAGCTTAGATTTTAAATTACCAACTTTTTTTTTTTTATTTATTACACATTTATCTACATACTTCGTCATTTTTAGCTTCATATTTATGTAGTCTACATAGTTCTCATTTTCACATTACATAAAATCCGGGCTCTAGTTATGGACCCATATTTTCTTTTCTTTTTTCCTTCCTCATCAGCTAAAGACTCAGTAAAATAAAATAATCTTCGGAACTACTATCCCACTCCATGTTTAAACCAGACTGCCTGTCGACTGTGCCGGAATATTCCGAGCAGTGAGCGTCAGAGCTTCCGCGGAAGACGGACTGCTGTAGATTTCCGTTCCGGTCGGTTCGTGCCAGTGAGCGTCAACCTTAAGGCGCTTGCCTGCCGGGCGCGGGTTCGATCGCCGCTTGGGCTGATTACCTGGCTGGGTTTTTTCCGAGGTTTTCCCCAACCGTAATGTGAATGCAAGGTAATCTATGGCGAATCCTCGGCCTCATCTCGCCAAATATAATCTCGCTATTACCAATCTCATCGACGCTAAATAATCTAGTAGTTGATATAGCGTCGTTAAATAACCAACTAAATTTAAAAAAAAATTTTACAGTTATGTAAGGCTTCTTTGTTTAAACAATACAATGACATTATCGGCTACTATTTCTTTTACGTACGTACATTAAAGGCTGGTCCACAATAAACCGGGAACGGAAACGAGAACGAGAACGGAAATAATGTTTTATTTTATTTTAGTTGGTTATTTAACGACTCTGTATCAACTACTAGGTTATTTAGCGTCGATGAGATTGGGGATAGCGAGATGATATTTGGCGAGATGAGGCCGAGGATTCGCTAGAGATTACCTTGTATTTACATTACGGTTGGGGAAAACCTCGGAAAAACCCAACCAGATAATCAGCCCAAGCGGGGATCGAACCCGCGCCCGAACGCAACTTCAGACCGGCAGGCAAGCGCCTTAACCCACTGAGCTACGCCGGTGGCGAAATAATGTTAAAATAAATGTATTTAAATGTGAGCGTTCACAATAGTTAATTGTGAATGCTCACATTTAAATACATTTATTTGAACATTATTTCCGTTCTCGTTCTCGTTGTTTCCGTTCCCGGTTTATTGTGAACCAGCCTTAACATTTTTAGACACCTCTTGTACTCATACGTCTCTCGACCACCAGTATCTCCAACTTATATTAGGTATGTTATTAGAAAACCATTTCTTATTTGTGGCGTGTAGACAACTGATAACTCAGTGAAAATCCCTCACGTTTTCATTTTATTTCTCGTCAACCATAAAATATTAGGCATCAGGAAATATCTCTCTATTTGCACAAGAGAACGACCTTTAGTTTCAGGCAATAATAAATACAAAAACAAGGCGCAAAATAACGAAAATACACCAAAAACCCAGAAGAGTCCTGCAGTGCCTATTACAGTGTGCACTGAGGGGAATATTTTGGTTGCTCCGAACATCGCCATATCATTCATAGTATAAATGTAACCTCCAAGGATACATCGAATTTTGGAAGGCAATATTTCTCCCACCATTATTGCAGGCAGCACGAAGTAACCGTATGTATTAAATGCCACGTAGAAGAGTACGCATATAATCATGACCCACGCTGGGACGGTCTGGACGTGAGCTAGAATCCCCAGCACCACAGCGACGATGCCCGATCCCAGTCCTGAGGAGATGGACATGGGCCTGCGCCCCACATACACCAGCATGACGCATGACACTGCCATGAACACAACCCTCACTATTGAGGTGAGATTGGTTGTCAAGTTGACGTCCAAGCTGCCATCGGTCTTCAGCCCGGAGAGGATATCCACGGTGTAGAATATGAAGAGGTTACTTCCGCACACAACTTGGATCAGGTTGAAGATGTGGATGATGAGGAACGGCTTCAAAAATTCAGGACGCAGATACCGCTTACAATTCCACTTTGAGGATGAGTTCGGAATTGAATTATTCTCTTCATTTGTCCTATTCACAACCTCTTGCAAATCTCTCTCTGCCTGGGAAAGTAAAACGATTATATCAACGGTTATATTAACCAATGAACCAACATGATTACAAAGAAGAGCTAAACACAATCACAAGAAAACGGATAAAACCCCAACATAATAGACAACATAATACGTAAGACAAAACATAAGCACAAAAAACATAAGAATACAACACAAACACAAGAACACAAAAAAATACATCACACTAACATACGAAAACAAAAACACACACAAGATTGCAACCTCATTCAAGAAATTAAATTACAACATCACATACAGAACAATACTCTACAAAAACATCTCAACACACAAACAACACAAACAAATAAATACAAACACACAGGAGTATACAAACTCAAATGTAACACCTGCAACAACTTCTACATAGGACAGACAGGCAGATCATTTCAAACACGTTACAAAGAACACATCACAGCCATAACAAAATTACAAAAAATTCCACCCTATGCAGAAGACATCACAAATGCTAACCACACCTACAGAGACATCAACACAGACATGGAAATTCTACACATCCAACCAAAAATCAAGAAACTAAACACACTAGAACAATATATAATATAAATACACACAAAAACACACCTTAATGAAATTTTCAACACACAACTCAATTTCAGAACACACACACTCTTTGACTCCACATTACACTACACAAACACACTCCCACAGGAAACAAAACAAGAGGCGGCAAGACCAGTAACGACCAGTTCTGAAGAAGACCAATAATAGGTCGAAAGATGTAAACCAGGTACCATAGAATTTAACACGAGAAAGTCATATAATACATATTCTGAAGATTATATTAAAATAATAAAATATTTTGCTCAAGAATTGGAACTCCTTATTGGAATGGAAAACGTGATATTGTCAAAAATCTTTCCGTATAAATAAAGAGAGATTACATTTAGAATACCTAATAAGATAGAGACTTCCCATGTAATTTCGTCAGAATGGATGTAGACAGCGTGGTGGTGATCGTAATGATTACATTATGTTAATTTATTTGTAATTCACTTCTGGATAATCCCTTTCTCTGTATAATCGAAAGGTATGTAGATAGTTAATAATGCAGCACATAAATATGTCGATAGTTGGGGCACAGGAGGCTACATTGTCTCAAATGAAGTTTCAAAACGTATGTACGAGTATGTCGGTCGGTATGATTGAATATTACGTGCTAATGTAGTGATGAAACGAGCTATTAAACTCCAAGAACTGAAATCCGCCATAAATCATCATCATGAAGAGAAAGATGACATAAATAAAATGTAAGGAAGCCAGCTATCTAGTGGCGAACGAAATAGCCGTTCTCTTAACACTTCCAACGAAGGGGAGTTTTATAAAAGCGTAATGATCAAGGTGGCTCAAATAATTTGTCCAATGAAAGTTCTTACTTTTGAAAAACTGCGCATTTTTCGACTAAATATCCAGAAGACAATTCAGGAAATTTCTGATTGTGTTCATGAGGAATATAAAAAATATATATATTTATTTTTTTAATTGGTTCTTGATGACAGTAATGCCATTACTGATACAGCAAAGCTTGCAATTTTTATTCGCGAGGTTGATCAAGAACTCACTGTTAGTGCGCGAACCACCACTGGTTGTAGTTTTCATGCCATGTACCTCTCCCCGTCTCCTTACTTCTTAGACTGTCTCTCGCGTGTAATCACTGCCGTTCGAGTTTTGGTCACCGCTGATCTACAGACACGGAATTAAAATTTGGAGCGAGTCTTGATGGGAGTCAGCCTGTGTGTAGGCAACAATTTCGCACGACTGTCAACAAATAGCATATATACAGGAGCTCTTGTTTACTGCACATGCGCAGTGTGGTGTAAGCTATACTTATATAATAAGGGAGCTCCAAATTTTATTTCCGTATCTGTACATACGTAACACTTGATACATTATTTAACATTACTGTAAACCTCATTTATTTTCTAAATTAATTTATTTTTAATTTCTTCAAAGACAAATTAAATGGAGATAGTGTTACAGCGTTTATTCATAATAATGTTATTTTAAGTTCACATCAAATGCAAATGAATCTGTAATGGAAATAATTTTGTTTTATAAGAATGAACATTTTTTACTAGTTTTGTAATTACGTAAAAAGCAAAGAAATCAACAGGTACTGTGAATGTTAAATAGGTTTCATGATATTAAGTTTAGAGTTAAAGAGGTTATAGCGTAATAAAGAATGTAAAATCCAAACAATTTGTGTAATTAATTCATTCAATACTTTACGTTTTCATCTACAGTAATTTGATCGAAACGTATCTAATGAGACGTTTTTGTTTACATTCTCTTCTCGGACGTTTTGCGAAGTATATGATGGCAGTTAAGCTCACCCCCACTGCGGAGCAATGACGTCAAGGAGCGTTGCAGTGTTGCAACACGTTACATTTCGTATTCTCAAAACTGTTAGACGTATCAAAAATCCTTGTTTGCATTGACTTCATCTATTACCAATGTGAATTAATGTAATAGGTTCCCTTCCACTTTGTATATTAATATTGATAAACATTTATATACTCCCATCATTGAATACAATTTATATTCGTATAAAAATAGTGCTAAATGAATATTTTCCGTTTGCTTTACAAGGCCGCCTTAAATAAATGCAGAGTCATTTGTTTTCATTTCATTATATTAGTTTTAGAGGATACTGTATAAAACGCATTGTTACTTTAAAACTCATATATCTCGTTAAATATCAGTCATATTAATTTTATTATAGGATAAACCTTGTCGGAACATTTTTAAAGCAACTTTCGTTATGTATTGTTCTCCTAAAAATCAATAATAAGCGAGATATTTCAATTTATTTAATTCACGCCCCATTATAACTCCCCTTTCCAATAAATTATTTTTAATCCTAAATTCCAAGTGTGACAGAAGTTAATTTATATACCAATTTTCATAGAAATGCGTTCAGCCATTATCGCTTGGAAATGTAACAAATATACAGACAAACATAGGCCTACAAACAAAAGTTTCAAAAATGCGATTTTTGGTGTCAGGATTGTTAATTATAGGCCTACCTTTTTACTTTTTAAATATAAAACAGGCGTGCTGTGTCGAAAAACTGCAGACATATTGTAATGCAATAAACAATACAAAACCCGCACCCATTAAACTTCGAACGAACAGAGCTCCCTTCACGCGACGTCCTCCATTTTGCATAGCTCCTGAAGGTACGTCAGTAAAGTAAACAACTAACGTCATCCTATATCCTGTGTTCCTCAAACCTGAAGCCGCGTCTAGGCAATGTTTTAGCGTCTCAACTTCGTTCCCTAATAATGACGATCAATTTTGCGATTATCTAACGTCGGATGAAATTATTAACATGGAAGTATCTCCCACCTGCGTTGGACGTGTTGACCTCCACAGCCAGTTGTACACTTCAGATGCCTCATTGATTCGATTTTTACGGACTAGCCACACAGGACTCTCGTGCAGGAAGCTGTAGACCACGACGTTCACAATCGAGATTCCGGCTGCAAGACCCGCCACTATTCGCCAGCCCACGTGGGTCCCCAGCAGAGACACAACCATGATGCCTATTGAGTAGAATAGAAGTAGACAAGCAGACAACCCGCCCCGTAGTCTGGGATCCGCCATTTCTTCCAAATGAAACTATGACAAAAATTACGTGTTATATTTGTGAAGTTGACATGATGGTAAATTTGTAAACATTCATTTACAAATTCGAAGACAAAGTATGGATTTCTCAGCAAATATTTTTACTTTCTCATTACACTATAAATACATACAGTGTGGAAGTGAAATAACCTTGGAGATTGAAAGGGACGATAGCATACTCTGAAATGAATAGAAAACCTACTTTGCTTTTATGATTAAATGCACAGTTAATTAGAAAATTGAATTTGAAGTTTCAGCAGTGTGGCAACCACCTCTAACACACTCTTCTCGTGATACAGATGTAAAAGGTCAACGAACGCGGTGTGTCTGGCTAGATGAGCTTTTCTCTGGCGCTGTGTTGCAACCAACTCGTACGTGCCGTGGCTTGAATTTAGAGGTTTATAAAATGAAATTTACACGAAAACCGTCCACGCTATTGAAATACACCAATGGGGATAAATTAAATTATTCTTTATTAGTTTTCCTATCGATATGGACAAATACCATATCCTACTCGCATTAGATACCGAATAAGAGGTTGTTAAACATTTGGGGAAAAATCTTTTCTTTTCTTTTTTTTTTAACTATGAAGTTTCCACCAATATGATATTATAGTTTTTTGTTACATACAACATGAGCTATTTCACTTCCAACCTGTATACAAAGCTAAAGTAAATGCATATTCATTGCTGGTGTTGAATGTGATTTCATAACGTATTGCGATTTCATCTTCAGGAGAAAAAGGAAGGAATGTTTGGGAAGGGAATCCTGCTCTGTGAGGTCATTAAAATGGCTAAATTTACTTAATTCATCCTCAATATTCCAGGATTTATACTGTTGTTAAGTTGTTGGAGTGGTATTAATTTTGCCTGGTGATGATTTTCTAGTTTGAACTGTTGGCAGCAATGAGAATTTTGTTGCAGGGTTATTCAGATGAGTTAAATCATTCGTAATGAAGCCAAAGAGCACCGTCCTTATCCGTTATCTTATTATATACTTCAAGGTATGAAGGTAAAATAAATCTTCGGCACGTTGCTTATCATTAATTAGGCTTAGGAACTGGGATACGTAAACTGTGAAGTTAAGGTGTGGACAATATTGAAGTGGATGTCACTTTATATTTTGCAGAGTGAATCGTAAGTAATGTCATTAATTTCAGAGGGTCATTCTTTAAGATATTTCAAACAAAAAAGTTTATGCATCTTGAGTACACAACTTTTAACACTGTATCACTTCGGAATATGTAGTTTGCTTTCGTGTGTTAAATACTAGGTACGGTACCTTGTTGACTAGTTTCAGCCTGTTGTGGGCTATCTTCAGATCTGGTTGGTCCTGGTCTTCGCGCCTTCTGTTTCCGTTTCCTGTAGGGGTTTGTTTGTGTAGTGTAATGTGGAGTCAAAAAGCGTGTGTATCCTGAAATTGAGTTTTGTGTTGAGGATTTCATGTGGATGTAAAGCTTAATACAATTTTGCTCGTTTTTTCTTCCTTTTCGAGAAAAAAAAATATTTTCTATGAAATATTTCATAGCGTGTTCTGAGAAAGCTATTGAATTAATTCCCAATATGCTTAGTCAATTTAAGAGAGCAGTGTATTTCTTTTATTCATAGTGTTGTAGATTGGAAAGTGTTGGAGTTATTGGCTGTAATTACTAGGCTATACTTGTATCATCTGCAAATAATATGGGATGACCTACATCTTTTATTAGGGGGGCCAGATCATTTATGAACACTAGAAAAAGTAGGGGAACTAATATTGATCCTTGATGAATTCCATTATTAATAGTTGCCCATGCCGAGGTAGATTTCATAGTTGCACTGATTTAGATTTTCTGTTTCCTATCTATGAGATATGAGTGAAACTTTTGGTGTGCAACGCCTTTAATTCCATAATAATCTAATTTCTCTAGCAGCATTTTATGATTTATACAATCAAATGCTTTGGATAAATCACAGAAAATCTCTCCAACTTGTAATTTGTTATTAACTGCCTCCAGAATTTTGTCAGTAAAATTTAATTTTGCATTTTTCGTAAATTTATTTTTCCTATATCCAAACTCTTATGGGACTAAAATGTATCTTTCTAGATGATGATATAATCTTTTATACGTTACTTTTTCAAGGCGTATTTACAAGCACAACATTCCTAGTAACAAAGGACAAACGATAAAGAATGTCCTAACAACGCAGTGTTATGATGAGGAACAAAAACACTACGAACTTATGGATCAGCCTAATCCTAGTAACAAAGGACAAACGATAAAGAATCTCCTAACAACGTAGTGTTATGATGAGGAACAAAAACACTACGAACTTATGGATCAGCCTAATCCTAGTAACAAAGGACAAACAATAAAGAATCTGCTAACAACGTAGCGTTATGATGAGGAACAAAAATACTACGAACTTATGGATCAGCCTAATCCTAGTAACAAAGGACAAACCATAAAGAATCTCCTAACAACGTAGTGTTATGATGAGGAAAAAAACACTACGAACTTATGAATCAGCCTAATCCTAGTAACAAAGGACAAACAATAAAGAATCTGCTAACAACGTAGCGTTATGATGAGGAACAAAAATACTACGAACTTATGGATCAGCCTAATCCTAGTAACAAAGGACAAACCTTAAAGAATCTCCTAACAACGTAGTGTTATGATGAGGAAAAAAACACTACGAACTTATGGATCAGCCTAATCCTAGTAACAAAGGACAAACGATAAAGATTCTCTTAACAACGTAGTGTTATGATGAGGAACAAAAACGCTACGAACTTATAGATCAGCCTAATCCTAGTAACAAAGGACAAACGATAAAGAATCTCCTAACAACGTAGTGTTATGACGAGGAACAAAAATACTACGAACTTATGGATCAGCCTAATCCTAGTAACAAAGGACAAACGATAAAGAATCTCCTAACAACGTAGTGTTATGATGAGGAACAAAAACACTACGAACTTATGGATCAGCCTAATCCTAGTAACAAAGGACAAACAATAAAGAATCTGCTAACAACGTAGCGTTATGATGAGGAACAAAAATACTACGAACTTATGGATCAGCCTAATCCTAGTAACAAAGGACAAACCATAAAGAATCTCCTAACAACGTAGTGTTATGATGAGGAAAAAAACACTACGAACTTATGAATCAGCCTAATCCTAGTAACAAAGGACAAACAATAAAGAATCTGCTAACAACGTAGCGTTATGATGAGGAACAAAAATACTACGAACTTATGGATCAGCCTAATCCTAGTAACAAAGGACAAACCTTAAAGAATCTCCTAACAACGTAGTGTTATGATGAGGAAAAAAACACTACGAACTTATGGATCAGCCTAATCCTAGTAACAAAGGACAAACGATAAAGATTCTCTTAACAACGTAGTGTTATGATGAGGAACAAAAACGCTACGAACTTATAGATCAGCCTAATCCTAGTAACAAAGGACAAACGATAAAGAATCTCCTAACAACGTAGTGTTATGACGAGGAACAAAAATACTACGAACTTATGGATCAGCCTAATCCTAGTAACAAAGGACAAACGATAAAGAATCTCCTAACAACGTAGTGTTATGATGAGGAACAAAAACACTACGAACTTATGGATCAGCCTAATCCTAGTAACAAAGGACAAACGATAAAGAATCTCCTAACAACGTAGTGTTATGATGAGGAACAAAAACAGTACGAACTTATGGATCAGCCTAATCCTAGTAACAAAGGACAAACGATAAAGAATCTCCTAACAACGTAGTGTTATGATGAGGAACAAAAACAGTACGAACTTATGGATCAGCCTAATCCTAGTAACAAAGGACAAACGATAAAGAATCTCCTAACAACGTAGTGTTATGATGAGGAACAAAAACGCTACGAACTTATGGATCAGCCTAATCCTAGTAACAAAGGACAAACGATAAAGAATCTCCTAACAACGTAGTGTTATGATGAGGAACAAAAATACTACTAACTTATGGATCAGCCTAATCCTAGTAACAAAGGACAAACGATAAAGAATCTCCTAACAACGTAGTGTTATGATGAGGAACAAAAATACTACGAACTTATGGATCAGCCTAATCCTAGTAACAAAGGACAAACGATAAAGAATCTCCTAACAACGCAGTGTTATGATGAGGAACAAAAACAGTACGAACTTATGGATGAGCCTAATCCTAGTAACAAAGGACAAACGATAAAGAATCTCCTAACAACGTAGTGTTATGATGAGGAAGAAAAATACTACGAACTTATGGATCAGCCTAATCCTAGTAACAAAGGACAAACGATAAAGAATCTCCTAACAACGTAGTGTTATGATGAGGAACAAAAACACTACGAACTTATGGATCAGCCTAATCCTAGTAACAAAGGACAAACAATAAAGAATCTGCTAACAACGTAGCGTTATGATGAGGAACAAAAATACTACGAACTTATGGATCAGCCTAATCCTAGTAACAAAGGACAAACCTTAAAGAATCTCCTAACAACGTAGTGTTATGATGAGAAAAAAAAACACTACGAACTTATGGATCAGCCTAATCCTAGTAACAAAGGACAAACGATAAAGAATCTCTTAACAACGTAGTGTTATGATGAGGAACAAAAACGCTACGAACTTATAGATCAGCCTAATCCTAGTAACAAAGGACAAACGATAAAGAATCTCCTAACAACGTAGTGTTATGACGAGGAACAAAAATACTACGAACTTATGGATGAGCCTAATCCTAGTAACAAAGGACAAACGATAAAGAATCTCCTAACAACGTAGTGTTATGATGAGGAACAAAAACACTACGAACTTATGGATCAGCCTAATCCTAGTAACAAAGGACAAACGATAAAGAATCTCCTAACAACGTAGTGTTATGATGAGGAACAAAAACAGTACGAACTTATGGATCAGCCTAATCCTAGTAACAAAGGACAAACGATAAAGAATCTCCTAACAACGTAGTGTTATGATGAGGAACAAAAACAGTACGAACTTATGGATCAGCCTAATCCTAGTAACAAAGGACAAACGATAAAGAATCTCCTAACAACGTAGTGTTATGATGAGGAACAAAAACGCTACGAACTTATGGATCGGCCTAATCCTAGTAACAAAGGACAAACGATAAAGAATCTCCTAACAACGTAGTGTTATGATGAGGAACAAAAATACTACGAACTTATGGATCAGCCTAATCCTAGTAACAAAGGACAAACGATAAAGAATCTCCTAACAACGTAGTGTTATGATGAGGAACAAAAACGCTACGAACTTATGGATCAGCCTAATCCTAGTAACAAAGGACAAACCATAAAGAATCTCCTAACAACGTAGTGTTATGATGAGGAACAAAAATACTACTAACTTATGGATCAGCCTAATCCTAGTAACAAAGGACAAACGATAAAGAATCTCCTAACAACGTAGTGTTATGATGAGGAACAAAAATACTACGAACTTATGGATCAGCCTAATCCTAGTAACAAAGGACAAACGATAAAGAATCTCCTAACAACGTAGTGTTATGATGAGGAACAAAAACGCTACGAATTTATGGATCAGCCTAATCCTAGTAACAAAGGACAAACGATAAAGAATCTCCTAACAACGTAGTGTTATGATGAGGAACAAAAATACTACGAACTTATGGATCAGCCTAATCCTAGTAACAAAGGACAAACGATAAAGAATCTCCTAACAACGTAGTGTTATGATGAGGAACAAAAACAGTACGAACTTATGGATGAGCCTAATCCTAGTAACAAAGGACAAACGATAAAGAATCTCCTAACAACGTAGTGTTATGATGAGGAAGAAAAATACTACGAACTTATGGATCAGCCTAATCCTAGTAACAAAGGACAAACGATAAAGAATCTCCTAACAACGTAGTGTTATGATGAGGAACAAAAACAGTACGAAGTCGCTAAACGTCAAGAGATGGAAACATAACACATAGCATTTTGTTAACATTTATACCTGACTTTTTTTAAATGTTTTTTAGTTAATTTTTCTGATATTTTATGTTTTTTATATGTGATTTTATCTTATTTGAAATGCATTTATAGTGTATTAACTTGCGATTGTTAAATTTTATTTTCAACAGAAAACAAAATACAAAATACAATAATATTAGTTTTTTCTAGAAAACACAAAAACTCTATTTATTCATTCATTCATTCACTAATGATAATAATATCGAATCACTAATGTGAAAAAAGGATAAGTCCAAATTTGCCGAAATAATCTGAAATGTATTATTTCCAGTCTGAAATACCCACACTTAATTAAAATTAAATTTGTGCACAAAATATTAGGAACATTCAATATAATTTAACATTAATTCCCAGTATGTCTTTATGGAAATCTTTAGCAGATTCTGGTATTCTAAAATACTTCATCAGGTTGAGGACGACTTTCTTCTTCTCCTGATTAGCTATATTCTTCTTGGACCAGGCTCCGCCAGGTCGAGTCAAGATCGCTAGAGGGCATACAGGTCTGCTTACGGCTTCCACTGCGGGCAGTACAGTTGTACACTGCAGTCTATCAGTGGTGGAACCTATCGAGGTCGCTTGGGGGCACCGGTGCACTGCATTTTGCACCAGGAATATTTGTGCTAAAAACATGAACCTTAGCAATGTAATGGATGTTGTTGTGCGAACAATTAATTTCATAAGGTCTAAAGGACTTAATCATAGGGAGTTCAGGGCACTGCTTGATGATATTAACAGTGAGTATGGGGATTTACTCTTCACACCGAGGTAAGGTGGTTAAGTCGAGGAAAAGTTCTGGAACGTTTTCTCCCACTTAGGAATGAAATTGCGTTATTTATGGATGTACATGGGAAACTTGTTAGAAGCCTTGAAAGAATATATTAAGAATAATGCAACAATTGTGCGAAGACTTCGAACGTAGATATCAGGAAATTAAAGAACTTGAACAACAATTTCAGATATTTACAACACCTTTTTCAGTGAGTGTCCTGGATATTCCTGTGAACCACAATTAGAAATACTTGATTTAGAAAGCGATATTGAGCTAAAGGATAAGTATCAAAACAGAAAAGTATTAACCATTTCTATACTTGTTTTCCACGAGAAAGGTTTCCTAAACTGCAAAATCTTGCTGCAAGAACGTTGTGCATGTTCGGGACAACCTACGTATGCGAAACACTGTTTTCTTTAATGAAGTTTACAAAGTCACGTCACAGAAGCCAACTAAGTGATGAACACTGAAAGCATGTTTGCGATTGGCTGGTACTAAAACAAAAGCTCTACGAATTGAAAAGCTGCTTACTAACAAGAAACTGCAAAAATCGCCGCGGATCTCTGATATATAAGAAAAAGTACTAATATTACAGAATTGTATTTGAATAATAACGTTTGTACTGTTGTTTTATTTTGTTAATTGAATTGTATAGCAATGAGAAGGAGACAAACAGTGAACAGTTTTATTTCGTAGTATGTTAATCTGTATAAAAGTGTATATTTTGTTTTGTTTCATTATTGTGCAAACATGCAAACATTTATTTCGTATATAGTTAACTGTACCAAATTATGTAGAGTAGTGTTTTGAGTATAGTGCAATTAACAGTGAAAGTGTACTTCAGTTAAAAACTGAAGTTAATTTATATTCTTATCACAAATTTGCTTCACATACAGTACAAGTTCTTAGCTCCGCCACTGTGGAAGCAGCTTCGCTTGCCCGCAGCCGTACGTCAGGGCTTGAGGGTTTGCACGCACGCCCAAGAGTGTAGTCACTTGACGCCCCCTGTCTTAGACAAAGTAGATGTATTCCTTATTTCCCGGCTACAGGTCTTCTTTTTCAGTACTTCAACTTCAATGGGATCTCCAGTGTAGGTGTCCGCCACTGACAAGAGTACTTTCTTGTTTGATTTTCTGCATGTCATCACTCGTTGGGCTGTAATTTTTAAGGGTATCTTAGACTACAAGACATTTTTTTGTATATTGGATTTTATATTCTTTACTTCCCAGTCTTTATTCATCATTTTCACAGTAACATGTTGACCCAGAATTTCGTAGTACTCTGCTGGAGACAGAATTTCTTCCTTTTTTCGGTAGACTTTTTCTATTCTACCGAAGACTCGGCTACTCTGCACTCCTTTTTCCCCCAAAGCTTTTGGATTGACGGGTATACCCGGAAGCCCATATTAACACACAATATGAGAGCTCTTGCTTTTCTTTGTAGCCTTTCTAAGTGCATTTACCTTTGATCTAGACTTCCTACCGCCTACACTTTCGACAACAGTTGTACAATTTTCAGAATCACTAGAAACAGATACCATATTATGATAGTTTACATATTATGCTCTCACTACAATCGTTTAGAAGCGGAGATACAGCTGTTCAGAATGGCCTAACAATCAGCGATAATAAAATTAATCCCGCAGAGCAAGACTGGTTGGTTGACTTCAAAAGGAATCGTATCGTGAGTCAAGATCCTTCTACACGGCTGGCGAGTAAATATTAATATTCTGTTTCATATTGTTGTTCTAATGTAGGCCTACTGTAATTTGGATCGAAACAAATTGAAACAGTTTTGCAATTCACTTTATGTGAATTTTCAGAAAAGTCTATATATATATATATATATATATATATATATATATATATATATATATATATATATATATATTGAAAGTTTATTGTTTCAGTCATTGACTTTACTGTTGTTTATGTTTTAGGTGTTAACCTTTACATTATAAGTTACAAGACGTAGCTATAAACGTTTTCGTTGATCAGTGTCAACATCTTCAGATACGAACAATCAATTTTTGCAATATCATTACTCTCTAAAATCTCTACACATACAATGCATGTTTAATGGCATACGGGGATAGAAAGCTGTTAAAAATTAATATAATTATAATACACATTAATATTCTAATATTCAAATATGGGTGTATCTAATGTCAATATTTAAAAGTGTACATATGATGTACAATAGATATGCAAACATGTCTTCACATGTGGGCTGGGATATTAGTGAGATAATATTGTGAAGCTAAAAATAAAGTTAAAAATATAAAATTGAACTGACTATATATTATATTATATTATACATGTGAAGATTTGCAATTACAATGTTTTATTACATGTTTTATTCATATCTCCGTATTTTAGTGATGCACATCTTTCCAATAGCCTATATATCATAGTGTATGCTTCATAGCCTATCGTTGACACTGATCAACGAAAACGTTTATACGTCTTGTAATTTATAATGTAAAGGTTAACACCTAAAACATACACAACAGTAAAGTCAATGACTGAAACAATAAACTTTCAATACATTTAAACAGATTTAAATAAATTGAATTATTTATCTTTTAGGCTTACGTCTGTTGCATAAAATAAAACTTTTTTTAAACCTAAGTATGAATTTTACAAAAGTATTCTGTCCTTTTTAATGTGGTTGGCGTTTATCGACTTCTGCTTTAACTAAAGAAGAGGCGAATATCGAGTTTTGCAAAAGATCGCAGTTTTCAATCCCTTATAACAACAGCGTTTGTCGACTTTTGCTAAAACTGATTTTACAGAAATAGGCAAATATATGTTGACATAAAACCACCAAAAATTGAATTTTGAAAATTTTGGCGTTTAGCGACTTTTGAAAAAAACGCTCCTCAATTGCAAATAACGTGAACAGAGAATTTTCGAGGTGTCAAACCTCTTAGCTGTCCTACAGAATGTAATCTTGTTAGAAATTTAAGACCGAATACAAGTGTACAAGACATTTAGGTAATAACATAAGGGAAGGCAACATGTTTTCGCCCAGGAAACCTACAGCTATATAACACTAATGTATAACAATTAAAAACAAAGTTTATATGTATTATTCTTGTCTCTAATATAGTAACAAATAGTGGGAACATTCACTGTCCAAGAGACTCTTACCTTGAGGACTACATACCGAAAACCGACGGTGCAGAAGTAGACAGTAACAATGTCGTTTAGCACTAAGGAAATTAAGTAGAATCAGTGCATATCTGTAACTTACGCAAGCCGCAAGAAGGCTTACTCCTCTTCCAAGGCCGCCCATCACTCTCCCCACAAAAAGTAAGTGATGAGATGAAGCTATGGACATCAATACCCATCCTACAAAGACCATAGCAGTGGATACCTGCGCAGATAACCGTCTTCCCCATGAGTCGAGGATGAAGCCGCTTAACAGACCTCCGACAGCCGTGCCCATGAGATATAAGCTCACTGAAAACAGAAGTACGATGCTTGTATTTAATAATGCAAAGAATCAAAGAAGTACGATGCTTGTATTTAATAATGCAAAAAATCAAAGAAGTACGATGCTTGTATTTAATAATGCAAACAATCAATCTTCCTTCAAACATCACTGAACCACGACCTCACAAATATCCTAAAAAATCCTTTCAATAAATCAGTTGGTTTGACCGTCATAAGTAGAAAGAGATAATAGTAATGACTAAGGTTCGGAAAGAGTAGCAGTTTCAGCATAGGCTGTATAGTTGTATAGGATAGGCCTATTGTTTTAGAGTAGGCTTAAGTAAACTCTACTCCTTTCCACTAGCTGAAACTTTACTTGCTGGGGAGCATCATCAGTGAGTGATAGTATTATTAGAATAGTCTGTATTTTATAAGTATCAAGTAAAAAGCTACTTATTTAATCAATTAATCTGACTTAAATATAAAAATTATATTTTATTCGGCAATCTTTGCATACTTAGAGGAGAGTCGGGTAGTATCGGACAGTGCGTTTCTTTCATCTACCACAATATGGTAGTACCTGAATGACATGGTTACGTTTCTCTATGCGACATCACAAAAACGTAACCATGTCAATCAGGTACTATCATCGTGTGGTAGATGAAAGAAACTCACTGTCCGATATTACCCGATGTCCGGTACTACCAGACTCTCCCCTATATTTTAACCTGATACTCTAAAATTGAAAGTACATTATCGATTACATTAAACATACTATCTCAAAGTCATTTTTATAATTTTGTAAAAAAATGTACCAGTAGTATATCTCCATTTATATTTTTCGAGAAATGGTCTTCAATCATTTGCCTGTCAATTGCACGTGGGTTGGAAATTAACACTTTTTGAAGTACTATTGCACAACGGTACACTAGAGTACATCATATTCACTTATGCACATTTCCGAAAGCAGTAAGCGAAATATACATAGACCATAAGTAAATAACCTTCAAGAACCACATCAAGACTGAAAATACGAAACAATATATCCAATGTCTTCAAATATGTAAGTTTAATTAAAATATAAACTGTTTTCTATTGGATGAAATGAACAATGGTAGGAAAGCATGCTCAAATTTGAAGGAAAAACAGTTTCTCCATTGCAAATCAAGATTTCAGGTATAACTCCCTGTAAAGTTGATTTGAATCATTTCGAGGGAAAAATTGTTCCGGAGCCGGGTATCGAACCCGGGACCTTTGGTTTAACGTACCAACGCTCTACCACTGAGCTACCCGGAAACTCTACGTACGTTAAACCAAAGGTCCCGGGTTCGATACCCGGCTCCGGAACAATTTTTCCCTCGAAATTATTCAGTTTCTCCATTGATTGATTGATTGATTGATTGATTGATTGATTGATTGATTAATTGATTGATTGATTGATTGATTGATCGATTGAAAAAATAATATTGACTTTTAGATGGGAAAATTATTATAACAGTGTTATCACTAACAAACAATACAGTGACAAAAAATATCGCTTCACTCATGTATAATCCGACATATATTGCCCCATGTCTTATAATAACTCTTTCTAAATTTATCTTTCTTTTGAAAATATATAGTTTTTTTCTTTATTTTCATTTCGAACTCAGGCGTCCTTCAATAATAAAACATATAGGCTACAAAAGCTTTCTAGTAAACCTTTCACAGCGATTTAGTGTGGTAAAAAGAACATACATTTTTTTACATGACACACCTGTCAAGTCAGTATTGTTTCAAAATTTTGCTGTGTTATAAATACATTTCCTCTTTTAGTTGTATTTTAAAGAATAAGAGAAGTTTAAATTCCTTTTTTACTCAGTGTTGAGATGCTGTAGAAATGTATGTCTTTGACAAGGAAAAATCATCTCTAAACCGAGAAAGAAATTAGAGCTTTATAACAAGAGAGATTTTCACAGCGTTTCTGCAAACCCTTCATCCACATGCTGTCGAAGTTAGTGACGAACAATTTATTGCTTGTTGTAAAATCGACACAGGAATAAGATTCATTCATGACACTGCTAGAAATCTTCTTTGCACTTCACAATATATTGTGCTTGACCGTAATAATGTAAAGTCCCAAGACAGGTCACAAAAATGAAAGTAGCAATAAGGGGAGAGACAGAGAGAGAGAGAGAGAGAGAAGAGAAAAAGAGGGAGAGAAGAGAAAGGAAGAGACAAAGAGGTAAAGGAGGAGTTATTTTCAGGAGCAATACACACTAAACCCGAAATAAAGAAACAAAACACATAACATAGGCCTACGTGTTCAAAACATACACGTAGTAGCCATGAGAAGACAACGCTAGCGTCACGGAGTACTTCGGATCTGACGTCATTAGACCGTAGTCGTGCGCACTGACACACCATTATACTCACACAATGCTTTAAAATGTTCTCATTTCTTAAAGAAGGTGCTGGAAATATTGTCCCTCGGCTCCTGTACAGTAGACCTACGATTATTTCTGTAGTGCTCGGGAAAAGTGACACAAGTCAGTTTCCACAAACCTTTTTTGATAATTTATTGACAACTTACGGAACATCTGTTCGCTTGGAAAAAAAATACATAGGTATTCCTCCCATTACAATAATTCATACAGAAAAAAATCAAATCGACATAAACCAGTGTAAGTTGTCTTTAAATTATCAAAAAAGGTTTGTGGAAACTGACTTATGTCACTTTTCCCAAGCACTGCAGATTTAGTCCTGACAGTCGCCGGAGAGTGCGCGTGGGACAGGCGAGTCCATTTAGTTACGCCAAGGGGTGTTTGCGTTATTCACTCGCTTGCCTTTATCGATCGCTCGCCCTATCTCTACTCCGGAACTCTCCCCACTCCTCCTATTACTTCCCCTCTTTCGTGTCGCTGAGCTGTCAGGACTAAATAATCGGTCTATACGTTACGGTACTGAAATATGCGGATGAAGTTTTCGTTGACTCGGCGCAGTTCACCAATTGACAAAATGTATTTTAATTCTTTCTCGGTGTGCGGGTTTGACTTACACACTTTACCTTTCAACTTTCTGTAAAAATAAAAGTCCGGGGAGCCCATCGTAATTATTCTATCTTGAAATATTTTAAGTAAAAGTCTTAAATTCAGGCGCTGTGTGACTGTAGCGAAATCACGTTGAAATCATTCATACACTTCCTCTTCTTGCGTTAACAGTGTACACAAGCCGAGGCACAGTTACAGCACCTTCTGTAAGAATTGAGTTCATTTAACAATATAATGGGCTAAAACGGGCTCAACTGCCCTTCAGCAGAAATGTTCGCACTTCTTATCTCAGTTCACCTCGTATAAAGAAAGACGCAGGATTGGGATAAAATACGAAGTTACCCAGCGTCGATGGAATTGATGATAGCGAAATTATATTCGGCGAGATAAGTCAGAGAATTCGTTACAGGATTATCTGACATTCGCTTTACAGTTCGGTAAAATCTCGGAAAACACCAAACAGGTAATCAGCGCAAAGGGGATTCGAACCCACGTCGGAGCGCAGTCTTGGATGAGTAAACTCGCTAGTACTGCATCTATGACTGTGCTTTTCTAATATAACAAGAAAGAACGGTTGAAACGGAAGGCGTTTGAGTAAAAATAAATTACAAGTCTCATGTGAGTACGTTTACCGAAATAAATGACATGAATACTGCCAGATCAGAACAGAAAAGGGTACTGGTTCCTAGTGATGTAACCAGATGGTAAACAATATTTGCTTTTACCTATCCAAGATTCAGTCTGCTTGTCCACACTAATATCTTCTGCATGTGTTCGTAGTTGAGGTAGAAGAATAGCAGAAAATCCGGCAGTTAGGCCGTTGCATACACATGTCAAATAGGCCGCAGTCGCTACAGTTACCTGTAAACACAAAATATGCACCTTAACCCTCGCAACTTAGCTGCTCTAGAATTTCATGCTACTTATCTGGGGACTTTTTTTGACTCCAAGAATACTTTATGTTAATAATTAGCCTATGATATTTTAAAGCTTAATGCAGTTGTATATACAGTGCAAGCAATAGTAGTAGTAGTAGTAGCAGTAGCAGTAGCAGTAGCAGCAGCAGCAGCAGCAGCAGCAGCAGCAGCAGCAGCAGCAGTAGTAGTAAACAATGTATTGTGGGTCTCTATCACAACGGCATGGTGCGTCCTCAGATTGCGGATAGAGAAGACGGCTTCCAGATATGGAGGGTAGCTGCGAATATATTGAATAAACAGTTGTGGACAGCCGATAACAGGTGGTCCTCCAGCTTGGGGGTTGGGCGAAGGGCTAACAACCCATCACCGTAAAACACAGCATGTTACGAATCCATACAATAAGTCTCGGAATGGGGCTGATTCTCTGGCACGACCACAGCAAAGGAATAAGGTTATGAGATTTGGTACTTGGAAGGTAACTATTCTTTATAGAATAGGAGGGGTAACATTAGTACCAAAGAACTAGCTAGATGTAGAATAGACTTCGTGGGAGTACACGAGGTTAGGTTAGATGGGAATGGCGTATCACAAATAGGAGATTACTTGTTGTATTATGGGGAAGGACACAATAATTACCAATTAGGAACAGGATTCTTTGTTCATTAAAGAATAAAATCAACAGTAAAAAAGGTCAAATTTATCATATTTAGTACTTAGGGTTAGATGGTGCGATATCGTAGTTAAAAATGCTCACGCCCCTACAGAAGAGAAAGACGACGATATAAAGGATAGCTTCTATGAGGAATTGGAGCATACTTTTGATCAGTTATCTAGATATCACATGAAAATTTTATTGGGGGATTTCAACGCTAAGGTAGGACGGGAGGATATGTTTAAACCAACTACTGGAAAAGAGAGCCTACACGTAACTAGTAATGACACTGGAGTTAGGTTAGTCAACTTTGCGACATCAAAAAATTTAATTGTCAAAAGTACAACATTCCCCCATAAGGATATACATTAATATACTTGGACTTCTCCAGATGGATTGACGCACAACCAAATAGATCACATCTTGATAGATAAACGGAGACATACTAGTATAGTAGACATTCGAACTTTCAGGGGGGGGGGGGCAGACTGTAATTCTGACCATTATTTGGTAATTGGAGAATTAAGAGAAAGACTATCAGTAGCCAAGCGAGTAGAGCAACAAGTTAATGTTTGTAAATTCAATATTCTGAAATTAAAGGACGAGGAAACTAAGCAAAATTATCAGGTTGAAATTTCAAATAGGTTTGCTGCTTTAGCGAATTCCAACATACTTCAGGAAGAGTTGGATGTTAATAGCGTGTGGGAAAATATCCGAGATAATATCAAAATTGCAGCTGAGCAGATCATAGGTTATTATGAAACTAATAAAACGAAACCGTGGTTTGATAAAGATTGTTGCATGTTAGTAGAAAGAAGGAAACAGGCAAAAATGAATTTCTTACAGGATCCAATTGAGGAGAATAGAGATAATTATTTCAATGAAAGACGGGAAGCAAGTCGTACACTTAGGAATAAAAAGAGAGGTTACTTGAAGGAAAAACTGAATGAGGTAGAAACAAATAGTAAGAATAAAAACATTCGAGATTTATATAAGGGTATAAAAGAATTTAAGAACGGATATCAGGCAACGGTAAACGTGATCAAGGATGAGAATGGTGACTTGCTTGCAGACTCTCATTCAATTCTGAACAGATGGAAAAACTATTTTGGGAAATTCCTAAATGTACATAGGCCAAATACAAATGATCGGGACGAAATTCAAATACAATCTGCTGAGCCATTTATACCCGAACCCACACTTTCAGAAGTCGAAATTGCGATAGAAAATCTGAAAAAGTACAAGTCTCCAGGTATCGATCAAATTCCTGCAGAATTAATACAAGAGGGTGGAAGCGCATTATCTAGCGAAATTTATAAAATTGTACTTGCTATTTGGGAAAGGAAAGTGTACCAGAACAATGGGAGGAGTCCATAATCTTACCTATTTTAAGAAGCGTGACAAGACTAACTGTGGTAACTTTCGAGGAATATCACTTTTGTTGACATCGTACAAAATTTTGTCCAATATTCTTTTGAGAAGATTAACTCCGTACGTAGATGAAATTATTTGGGATCATCAGTGCGGTTTTAGGCGTCATAGACCGACTATTGATCAGATTTTTTGTATTCGACAAATATTTGGAGGAAAAAGGGAGTATAAGGGTACAGTACATCAGTTATTCATAGATTTCAAAAAGGCATATGATTCGGTCAAGAGAGAAGTTTTATATACTATTCTTATTGAATTTGGTATTCCCAAGAAACTAGTTCGATTAATTAAAATATGTCTTAGTGACACTTACAGCAGAGTCCGTATAGACCAGTTTCTATCTGATGCTTTTCCAAGTCACTGCGGGCTGAAGCAAGAAGATGCACTACCACCTTTAATTTTTAACTTCGTTCTAGAATATGCCATTAGGAAAGTTCAGGATAACAGAGAGGGTTTGGAATTGAACGGGTTACATTAGGTTCTTGTCTATGCAGATGATGTGAATATGTTGGGAGAAAATCCACAAACGATTAGGGGAAAAAAGGAAATTTTACTTGAAGCAAGTAAAGCAATCGGTTTGGAAGTAAATCCCGAAAATACGAAGTATAAGATTATGTCTTATGACCAAAATATTGTACGAAATGGGAACATAAATATTGGCGACTTATCTTTCGAAGAGATGGAAAAATTCAAATACTGTACAGTATCTTGGAGCAACAGTAACAAATATAAATGACACTCGGGAGGAAATTAAACGCAGAATAAATATGGGAAATGCCTGTTATTATTCGGTTGAGAAGCTTTTGTCATCTAGTCTGCTGTCAAAAAAATCTGAAAATTAGAATTTATAAAACAGACGTTTGAAAAAGGGCAGGGCATGTAGAAAATATGGGCGAATCCAGAAGTGCATATAGAGTGTTAGTTGTAAGATCTGAGGGGAAAAGACCTTTGGGGAGGCCAAAGTGTAGATGGGAGGACAATATTAAAATAGATTTGATGGAGTGGAATATGATGGTAGGGACTGGATTAATCTTGCTCAGGATAGGGACCAATGGCGGGCTTATGTGAGAGCGGCAATGAACCTCCGAGTTCCTTAAAAGCTATTTGTAAGTAAGTACTCTATGTCCGTACAGAATGCACTCTTGCTGTTAGGAGATTATTTCGAGAGGAATTCCCAAGTGATCGAATTTCAAGTCGTAATACGGTTAATACGTGAGTTAATAAATTTCTGCAAACGGGAAGTGTACAAGACGAATCCACACACTTCAGAGGAAGTGAAGGATAGCATCCCTTAAGAGATCAATTAAATTTCTCAAAGAGAATTAAGAAGTGTGATGGGTAATTTCCTAAGCAGATGCCAGAAATCGCGCGCTCAGAATGACAAGGTTCTACCTGACATTTTTAGCAAAATTGAGACTTTTGTTGCATTGAATTCTGCTACTTCACAATCACAACTATCTACTATATAAATTATATGTTGATATCTCAAATTATTATTTGTGATAAAGTTAGTTTGAAAAGGTTCTTATCTGCATTGATTTTATTAACAACCAAATTTTTAAATGCTCTCCTGTAAAATTTTCTAAACACTAGATAGAACCTCGTCATTCTGAACCCTCGAAATGTGTGGAAAATGGACGCAGACAGTTTCAGCATCTCCTTGCGTAGCATGGGTGAGTGCATAACTTTCAAGGTGCATTAGTACTTATTAGGCAATAATTCTAGCAAAAAAGTAACAGCTGAACCACGGACTGTTCCATTGCCCGGCCAGCGGGAAGCGTAGCTTATTCACCGACACAATCCCTGTCGCAGCTCTAGCCGATGATAATTGGATGAACCACCAAAAAAAGTAAACAAACCCTAGCCTGATCCCCCACCTTACCCCATACCCCTCTATCAGTTAACCTATCTCTTCGGCCGGGACCTGATAGTCATGATCCTAGATGCACTCCCTGGCGGGTGCAGCATTACTCACAAGCTACTTAAGAGACAGTTTTTCTTTCATTTTCTTCAATGTTTGTTACTTACTTGAGGTAGAAGCGGGCGGCGTCTATTATTAACTTCATTTTCTAATGAAAAGGTACCGTTCTTTACAGCTTCATTTTTTAATGGTGCGGTATCAATCTTAGCAGTTTCATTTTCTAATATAGTTGATTCATTCATTGCCGCTTCATTTTCTAATTGAGTGGTATTACTCATTGCAGCTTCACTTTCTATTGTCATTAAAATCCAGCACTATTTTATTTCCACTTCCTCCTAAGGATAAATAAAATCGTATTACAATCAAGGTAGTACTAGAAAGAACACCAATCTGAAAGTAGACTCTGTAAGAACGATGAAATAATTAAGATTGATTTATAAAGCAATGATAAAAGTTTCATCGAATTGTCCGCCTTTCTCAGCCAAAACGAGTTTAAATGTAACTAAATAATTACATTACTTCTTATGTCTCGAGTAACTTCATATATCTTTGTTCAGTTAAAATAGAAATAGTTATTTTAGAATTAATTTTTGGTGATATAACCAAAAGCTTGATTGTATTATTATCATATGATTTTGATCCCGCTATCTTTTCTACTGACGTCAGAACCACCGTATGTAGTGAGGCTTCCTACTGGTATTCTTAATCACCTGTATTGAAGATAGTTCCCTGTTAATTTCGTTTTAATTGTTCCGTTTCGGTTCAAATTTCAGTTGATACCCAAATTTTAGTTTCGTTCTACTTTAGTTTATATTTTCCATATTTTCTCTCTGTTTATTGAATGATTTAGTTTCTACGTAATACACATACGTACAGTACAAGAAAAAAGTGGTGGGCCGAGTCTTTATGGCTGTCCACCTGTAGGCGACAAGTTTCCCAAGATTGTCCACAAGTAGCATAATATACAGGCGCTCTTGTTTACAGCACATGCGCAATGTGTCGTATATGGAACTCTGTAAAACTAGGCAGACCATTTCCTTTTTGTGGAACTATGCATACGTATATATACAAACGTAAATACATATACCGTACACACTCACGCACGCACACACACACACACACACACGCACACAAAACCAGTTTCTTTTTACATTTTAGGAGACCCGTTACATAGCTCGTACTGATGTTTATCTCCCATTCCGTTTAAATCGGTCATATTATGCACAATTATGTAAATAGGCATGTTTGTTGAGAAAATACTTCTTTTTTTGTTATAAAAAACATTAAAAATACAAACTGACTTAATTTTTAATACTTTCTTTAACTAAGCTCTATGACTTCTACAAGATGCCGATGGAATTGGTGATAGTGAGATGACAGCTTATTTGGCGAAATGAGGTCGAGATTTCACCAAATGATCACCTGACATTCGCTGTGCGGTTGGGGAAACCTCAGCAAAAACCCAACCAGGTAACCTTCTCAAGTTGAAACCTAATCCACGCCCGAGAGCATCTCAGACCAGCAGGCAAACGCACCTGACGCCTGAGCTACGCGGTTGCTCTGACATACCAAATTAATGTAGTAGGAAAAATAACGGCGGATAGTATATGTAACTTGACAAGGTTGTGACGAATTATTGCGTTTTCTTTGGATATGGTCAGTTATTTAATAATCTGAAATGAACTTTTCAATTGTGTATACGTAAGACAATTGTTCCAAATACTGAAACGCTATCGAGACAAAAAAAGATACAAAAGGTCACGACTTAGCAATGAATGAATAATTGTGAAAGTTAAATGTAATAGATGATATAAAAAGTAAGAAAAGGGAATATTATTTTATGGTATTCAGTCAAGTTCTTTTTTCACAATGATAGGACCCTTGACTTGCCGTCATTCTCCGCGATTGAACAAGACTATTCATAGATGTCGCTAGTGCCGAGAAGTGTAGACCATTTAATTCGTCAGAGACTATCCAGGGTGCACCATAGGTAGTGGATTCACATTAGCCAGAGATAGGATCTGAAATACCTTCTGACTGAAACTACGTTGATGCTGCACGGAGTTTAGATGACGCCATTGTATAGATTGACAAATCGAACTGAAACTCTGACCGAGTTACTACGTGAGCGCTGGCTGTCTTGGCGAGGAGCAAGTGAGAAAGCACGGGGGGAAGGGAGAGAGCATTATGCACTATGTACTTGCAGGTCCACTCACAGTTTGTCAAACCTGCTAACAAAAGCATTAAAAGGTTGACTAGTTGCCTGCAATGCTAGCATAATGGAACCTTCCTAGCCGACAGTCGAGGCAAAAATGAAGAATCCGTTATTGTGGTAATACTGGAGAGTGGTTCTTCTATTGGTCGCGATGCCCACACACACACCCTGTTAGATATTTACGTGGTGATTGGTGACTGAATTACGAGGAGCGAGGGAGAGAGAAGAAAGAAAGAGAGAGATTCCAGAAGTTGGCGTGTTTTATGGGGTTTCACTTGAAGTTGTCAAACTATAATAGGTACAGCAGTGGCAAAAAAAAACCGGACCGACCCTTGTACCTGATTTCAGAGCCTTGTTCGCTCCAGAGCACGATAGACTGGTAACTAAGACTTTCGTGGTTCGAATCCTGTCTGGGAAGGAAATTTTTTTCTTCCTTATTCAAATTTATTCCCAGTGCTTTTCGATAGCTGGTGAAATTCATGTTCTGGGAATAATAAGTTAATTAAATAGTAAAATATCGCTGCAATCGAAAAGTATTGGGAATAAATTTGAATAAGGAAGGAAAAAAAGTTTCCTTCCCAGGAAGGATTAGAACCACGAAAGTCTTAGTTACCAGTCTATTGTGTTTTGGAGTGAACAAGGCTCTCAAATCAGCTAACAAGGGTCGATCCGTTTTTTTTTTTTTTTTTTTTTTTTTTTTTTTTTTTTTTTTTTTTTTTTTGCTGTACAGTCTCGTCGATGACACAAGTGACCTGTCCTCCGCCCCGAACCAAGCAACGTACCTAACCCGTCTCAGTAGTCTACTTCGAGAATTCATAGAGAACAGTTGTCTCGAGCTAGTTTCAAGGGTTAGTATCACCAAGTTTAATTGTATGTGATTGCGTGTGCATAAGTAAACAGTAACAATGCCGAAAACAATACAAACAATCTGCGCAAAACTGAAAATTACAATTAATAAGTATGGAAGTGGCATATTTGACATATATGAAGGAAAAGTAATATGTGAGATCTGTAAAATTGAACTTAAAAAACGAAAAACTCAGGCGATTGAAATAAATTGTAATATTAGGCCATATAAAACAAATGTAAAACGTAAATTGAAAAGTCAAATGACTTCAAATTCAAGTTTCTCACAATCACACAAAAAAGCAACGTTTAATAAAAATTTGTGCAACATGATGACGAGTCCTAACATTCCGTTCAGTAAATCGAACAATCCATGTTTCCGAGGATTTCTCGATAAATATACCACTCACCATATACGAGGCGAGTCCACACTCCATAAACAATATTTACTCCGCTGTTACGATGATAAAATAAATAAAATATATAAGTCTTAAACAGTTCAAATACACTTGTAATAAATTTCTGAAATTATATCGCTTATATTACATCCTGTTGTTTTGTATTCAGATTATTATTGTATTAAAATTATTATTTCATTCATATTAACTTTATTTTAAGATTTACATTCATTTTATTTTGACTTTGTTGTTCCAATATATCGTTATATTTTTTATGTTTCTTGTATTTATATTATTAGACTAGTCATACCCGTGCACTTCGCTGAACTTCTTAGAATTAAATACTGATAAATCTAAATACAGTTTTGTAATTACTTAATGAATAATAGCTTTTTGTATGTTGTAAGTCGTTTACTCCTGAATAATTTTGAAAGTTGTGTTTAAAACTATGAACTTAACTGTTATTAGCATGCAATACTTTCTGGAGTCGTTCACTCAACTCTACTTTTAAGATTGATATAGATATTACATTCGGGGCAGTTACCTGGTTGAGGTTTTTTCCAGGGTTTTCCCTCAATCCAATATAAGCAAATGCTATGTAACGATCGGTGCTGGAACCCGGACTCATTTCACCGGTAGTATCACCTTCATCTCATTCAGACGCGCCGTAAAATAACCTACTAAAAAAAAAAAGTAAAAAAAAAAATGATACTATATTAGACCTAATAGGCAATTGGTCAGCGTCTAAAATGAAATATGAAGAGTCCACTGCAAGAATGATGGATGTCATTTGGAATACATTTTGCAGGAGAAGCAATTGAAAGTTTGAAATGCTCAGCGCTCAAAGCTTAACTGTGATTTTCCGATCATTACTGGACAATGACTATCAGTGTTAATGCCATATAACTCTGTATGTACATTCTATATGTCTTAAGCTATGCATTGACAGTCTTGGTTCATTTTCGACAAGAAAGTGACATCCATCATTCTTGCAGTGGACTCTTCATATACTTGTAAGAACTGAAAGCTCTTACTCTCAGCTGGAAGAAGGTTTCCAATTAAACGATAAGCCTATGCTTGAACTTTAAATGATGGCGTAGAATTGACTTTATGTATTTCTTTTGCACCAAACGATGCCACTTTAAATAAGATGTTGTCCTGTCTTATATTATTTGATATTATTTAAGAAGTGTGTTGATAACGGATGTACTCCGATAAGTAAGTTTTTAATTTGTTGTGGGAGCTCTTGAACCTCAGGAGGAACAACTTTTACAACAGCGCAACATAATCTGCTTGGCTCATTACTTCATTTTTTTGCATTGCATTCGGAGAAATTTCAACTTTTTTATGCAGTGACTGTTGGAACGTGTTTCTCGGTGATGTAAAAATCATACACTATCCTTCGCACTACACTTAAATCAAATGAGCCTAGTTTCAAAACACTCTTTTTAATTGTTTTCTTCTTACCCGGCGTTTCGAAAGACTTGCCATTGCCACACTTTATTTTCCTCATTTCTGTCATAATATTTTGGACATTACTGTAGGACACGTCTGCAGCCATTGGCACTCGCTCTTGAACTCTATGTAGAGGAATTTCAATTCCTTGATAAGCTTCATTAAACATGAACAATACTTTATTTATAACTTCTTCCCTTTTAATTTTAAAGTAACTGGAACCATTTTCTTAAAAAGTGCAACGTATAAACAATTAAACTAACTCTAAATATATGTATACATAATTTAAATACACACTTATAAAATATGCTACACTGAATATTTTTAAAATTTCCGTAACGTAACACGAAGTGATTCACTGTAAGCACTTAGTGAGTGAGTGAGTGAGTGAGTGAGTGAGTGAGTGAGCGACTGACAGAAATGTTTTGCAAGTGGACTTTACACGCCTGGCTAGGAACCGATACCTGAGTTTAAGTCTCAACGGTCGCGGGGCTTTCAGATCTTTCGCGGGAGCTGTAACTTGCCTAGCTCATTTTCATGTATATAGAAGATTAGTGGGTTTTCAGTGATGAACGACATGCAATATCCTACTGAAACACTAAAATATATCAAACAATAGGAATATGTTATACAACATCATGTACCAATAACGTCATGTGTAAAGCTTGGACATCTAGGACGTTTGTCGTTAAGTTATGTGCACCCAAACTATAGCATAGCAAGTAGAGAGAGAGAGAGAGCAGGGAAGGTCAGTGTACTGACTCTGTACCCTGTTCTACAGAGTAAACAACAGAGAATAAGGTGTACACTCACATGACAAATAAACTGGAGCTCGGATCACGTCATCATTACTGGATTTTCGAGTCTGTTGCAGTAAACACTACCTACGTTTTGATTACGTCTTCAGCCCTTTTATAATGTGTAGCAAAATAGACTACAGCATCCAGCCATGTCCACCATCTTGTTACAACGGGTTGTGGCGGTGGAGGGGGTCCAGGAGCCATTTCACTGAATTTAGTAACCCGATTCGGTGCCTTAAAAATATTTCTTTGACATTCGATATGAAACTGTTCACATCACTGTAGCAGTAACGAACTTCTTCGACTGTTCGATGTAGCCCATGGGCTAGGATAACTTTCGGCTAAAGTAGCTGAAGTTCCTTACCTGCTTTTAACATGTAGCATCCGTGATGAAAATAACTACATTATCATTTTTTATTTCGTCTGGCTATAAGAGAGTCATAGGTGTTTGAAAAACTTTGATTGTATTTAAATGATTCACTTTCTCAAGAAGTTCAGAGGTTAATAAAAAAGTTTGTATTGGGTTTGTCTGGTGCAAAAGTGCCCGTAACGACGTTTGCAACAAATCGTCCAGCGGCATTTGTGCTTTCTTCGATGGAAATACATATTTTAGTATCTCCTATACTTAGTCGTATGCGAGATACAACATCATAATAGCATTTCGGTACATAGTATTTCCGTAAAGTTGATTGACTGGGGAGTTCCCTTTTCACATATTTTCGCATAAAGCTTTTAAAGTGTGTATTTTCAACATTATTTAATGACATATTGACATCATTTTATATAAATCGTGAAAAAAAAATCTTTTTGGACATTGAATTCTAAGTTACATGGGATTCTTGTCCTTCTTCCTCAGTTGAAACTGTTATCTGTGCTTTAGGTTTTTTCGTATTACAATGTTATGTTACGAATTTACGTTTCGTACTTTTAATTTTTGTGCTACATAAATTCCATAGGATATTTACCCCACTTACTGCAAAATGTTGTGTGCCTAATTCCTCCATCAACTTGTTTATTGTTGATATATTTGATGATTCTGCCATTATAAATATTATACGTTACGTAAGATAGATAATACAACCCTGGAGGCCTGTTCACTACACAGCGTAAATGTGTTCTGTTGCCTGAAACGCACGCCTGTACGCAACCACTTCCCCGCCCCTTCATACTATTACCTTCGACAAACATCGCAATACAGCTAACTTGATATCGTCCTGCAGTCCTACATGTCTCAGCTTTAGTCATGTGTTATTGATATAATTTCTTGCAATATAAAATCATTTCAAGTGACATCCGCATATGTTCAAGTTTCGTAATTTATGAATGCACGTTATTATTCACTGCAAAGATCACGACGAAAATAAACATCACAGCTCAAGCATATTTTTACTAGTATAGATTCAGAATGTCGGCAGTTGACTGTACTGCACGAACACGCAGCGACGACCTGTTTGTTTATATCCTTATCCGTTGCATTACCTATGCTCGGCGTACTATAGTATACCCAATGTGTCTTTAATTTCAGTCTTTAGGTATCTGGAATATGGAGCCTATTCATTAACCTTTGGAAAATCGCGGGTGCAGCCTTCAGTTCGAATGGCATACGAGCATACTCATAATGACGTTGGGATGTGCTAAATGCTCAGCTTTAGGTACTGGAATCTGTAAGTAACCACTGGTGCAGTCAAGTGCAGTAAAATATATCGATCTATCTACTTTATCAAGTATGTCTTGTATATTCGGTAGTGGGAACGAATCATCTATTGTTACCTGATTTGGTTTACGAAAGTCTACGCAAATTCGCCACTTTTGTTGCATCTAGCTTCTTTGGGACGACAAAGATTGGAAAGTTCTATGAGCTTGAACTCGGAACTATGATCGTATCATCTAAGATCTGCTTCACTTGCTAGTCTACTTCTTGAAAAAAATGTTATGTTTTATTTAACGACGCTCGCAACTGCAGAGGTTATATCAGCGTCGCCGGATGTGCCGGAATTTTGTCCCGCAGGAGTTCTTTTACATGCCAGTAAATCTACTGACATGAGCCTGTCGCATTTAAGCACACTTAAATGCCATCGACCTGGCCCGGGATCGAACCCGCAACCGTGGGCATAGAAGGCCAGCGCTATACTAACTTGCCAACCAGGTCGACTCTACTTCTTGACGGTGTAGGCTAATTCAGGTATTCCGTAACTTTTAACATTTATAGCATGTTCTGGGAGTACATCAGTGATAGGTATATTATGAAATGTTCCCTTAGTTTCTGTCAGTTTGTCATCAGGTAGGTATGTAATATTCATTACATATATTATAAATACTTTCCCTAACTTCTGCAATGTGACCCAACCTCAATTGTGCATTCAACAATTGTGTCTTTGTTCTAAAGTTTGCCTGCTGCTTTGAAGAGTGAGTTAGCATGTGTATTGTGTTGGGGGGGGGTAATATTTTTAATTTACGTGTGTGTTAAGTACGCTCCATTTTCATTAGTATTAATAATGCACACAGTCACCTTATTACTTCGAATACTTGTAGATATAAACCTAGATAATTAATAAGTCTGCCTTCCCCTTTAATTACTACTTCAATAACCGTTTCCGTTCTAGGGGGTACTTTAACTGATAACTCGGCGCACTGAAATACTCGTATCGACCGTACATTGTTTGCTAGCAAGAAATCTTAACCTATGACTAAGTCCAAGTTTTGAGGTCGTTTATCCACAACATACAGGATATAAAGGGTTTAAGTGCCATTATTTTAACTGATGATTATTCATGTCATAAGTAAGAAAAAATGTCCTTACAAGTTTTTATAATTGCAATATTTAACTTTAAAGTTTACAATATTAGACGTTTTGCAACGTTGCTGGATGGGGAGGAGGGGCTTTATAAGTAAAAGTACAGCTCAAGCGGGTACAGACATACCGGTATAGATACTCTGTTCTAATGCAGGAACGAACCATGATAATACTGTTTTTTTTTTTACATAAAACGAGCAGAAAATACAAACTTTCTATGTTATTAATAGAACATTATGGTAAATTCACATTTTATGTAACAATATTGCTCCATTTTTATTGTACGTCTAAAAAATAAACAATAATGGTTTCCTGCACAAAATCACAAAAACGTTTTTTCTAATGCAAAATTTTAACCTCTCCCACTTCTTTAAAGCAGTAACATTTTTAAACAAATTTCTGATTGTGTGCTTTTCGAAACGAGATAAGAGACTCCTAGTTTATAAAAAGTTGTTGAGAAACTGCTACAAAAGTTCGCCGATTAGGTAACCTTCTTTGAGGAAAACGTTGACGGTACATCTTCTTGTCTCACTTGAATTACGATGATTTTCTCCGTAAATTAATAACATATGATATTCCTAAACTGTAAATGACATTGTAAGTTGTTTATCGAATACTCTGTACTGACATGTCACCCGCTCTGCAGTAGACCTATGAAGAGGGAGCTTGAACTCAGCTGACTCGTACTTAGCCTACGTCTGTGCAGAGTACTGCTTGCTGGACACGTTGTGACGTCTCTCACGCCAGAATATTAACAAATTTAAGCATGCATTTTCATTTAATTTCACGAAAACCTAATAGAACACACAAATATTTATTTAAAGTAATATTAACTCTTTGCTAGATATACCTACTGATGTGATTGTTTTCGGAATTTTACTAACGATATAAGCAGAATAACGCGAATAAGATAAGAGAAGAAATATTTTTTCTGGGAAAACTATCAAGTTTTGACCCTATGTTGTATGGACATTTTTTGATCCTGTAGACCGTGCCTGACGACTGTGAAAATGACGGCACTTATACCATTTACATCCTGTAGAATGTATGGTAAACTGATCGTCAGCCATCCACCGAGATAAGATACCATGTTCATAACGTCTGAAACGAAGCGGAAAGCAAGCTTTAAAATTGACTCTCTTTACAGCTGAGGTATAATTAATCGAACGAGTCCGGGTTCAATAACCGAACGAGTGAAACAAGTTACTCGGTGTTTTTTTATAAAAAGAGTGGGGCTACAAGCGATACGTGACCTAGAGAATGCATTATAAAACAAACAGTAAATATCAGAACAGCAGTCGTATTATTTACAAGCACCTCTAACATCCTGCGCTGTCGAACGAACTTTCTCACAAGTATAAAAATTGTTTAAGTGATCGCCGTAGGAAGTTCATATCTCAAAATCTTTGTGTGTATTTTGTTGTTTTTTGTAATACCGGCAACGAAAACGAAGAGGCTAGAACCTTGCATGCATAAGGTATGTATTCGTATACTTCATTTTCAATCATAACAAGATTGTACGACCTTTGTTTATGTCCGAAGTGTGTTTCAATACCGCGTGTGGAAAGTGTATATAAATGCTTTCGTACGTTTAAAGTTAAGGTACCTCGGCTCCTATGTCTGCACATTACATATACTGTATGATAAAAATAAATTATAGCTTTTATACAGGGACATCATTTTATTTTTACTAACATTTTTAATATTAACCTGGCTATACCTTTGGATTAATGACTGAGACCCAGAAACACTGTTTGCTATCTCCTTCCACGACTGGAGTTCGATGATACTGGCGTAAAATACAAACAAATCACTTTACTAGGTACAGGAGGGAAGGAAAGTAGTTCATCCATTTACATAAAGTAGGAAATATCGCGATTTTGAGTTTGATAATTTTCATTAGGTTTCGTTTAATCAGAAAACAATACAGTATTAACAATAAGTGTTTTTACTCACGAACTGAGTTATCTATGCGAATGTATTCATTATGCAGTGTATATTATACTGTCTACAGCACATTAGCGTACTATACAGAGAATGAAGTTAAAATGAAAAATAATCATAATATAGATATTTAAACACATTTTTTAAAATGGTGGCCGTTCATTTCGATACAGGCTTCAGTTCTTTTGTGCCTATTATCGCACTATAGACTATTGCATCTAATTCCAATTACCAGTTTCGTCCTTCATACTTAGTAACTCATGTTGAAATAATTCTGTACCTACTCTATAAAAGAGTACCTTAGGCACTGTAAATTCAGTCTTCACTTCTGCCCGACCCGCACAGATAAAATTACTCAGACATGCTACCTACTGTCCGTCCAAGTGGTTATGTCGCAGGATCGTAGAAAGGGGGGAATCACGTGATAGTTAATTACTTAACGAGGCCCTTTTATTTAAGTTATTTTAAACAGTTGCATAATATTACGTAGACTTCCAACTAATTCCTAACAGAAATTAATGTTTTCAGAAAAGAGCTAAGAAAGCCCAGCCACTAGTCTTTACAGTGGAGCGAGCAGAAGCAGGTGGAGGAAATCGGGATGCGACGTAGGCAAACGGACGACAGTAGCTGTGCGAAAATATGATTCAATATTGGAAGTTTTCGTCACTGGAAAACGCGAACATATTTCTGAAACATATTATAATCACTAACTCAGTACTGCGGCCTTGGTTCTGTGTGGAGGGCAGTTGGAGGAACTTCGTTAGTAGAAGGAGTGGGAGTGAAGTACATTAAAAAACTCAGGTACAATAAAAGTTGAAGTAAAAACAGAATGATGTCCCTGTATATGCGTTAACTTACACACCCTTTAATATTTTATGGTCAAATCGCGCGTGTGGGATCTTTTGGGTATATCAGTAGGCCGTTGACTATTACTGAGTTTCTGTTTCTATCGCCGTGTGTTATAGTTGGCTTGTGTTCATGTAACTGATTTTATATACTGAAGAAAACTAAGAACAACCCCAGTGAGATTGGTCGGCCAAGTGATTTGAACGCGGTACCTCTCGAATACCGTCTGGCCCACCTCGCTTGGTTTGTATCGATTTTCAATATACGTTAAAAGCAATATAATGTTATAAGTAGGCTTCGTAATCCAACTACCTAAAGACTGAAGTTAAAGACACGTTGGGTATATAGTATGCCGAACACAGATTATGCAACGGATAAGATTTAAACAAACACATCATCGCTGCGTGTTCATGGAGTACAGTCAACTCCCGACATTCTGAAGCTATTCTATTAAACACATGCTTGAGCCGTGATGTTCATTTTCGTCGTGATCTTTTCAGTTAATAGGCCTAATAACGTGCATTCGTAAGTTACGGAATTTGAACATATGCGGATGTCACTTGAAATGGTTTTATATTGCAAGAAATTCTTTCAATAGCACATGACGTTATTGGTGCATGATGTAGTACAAGATAATCCTATTGTGTGATATTTTTTCGTGTTTCATTAGGTAATTGCATCTCACTCATCACTGAAAACCCACTAATTTTCTATGTACTTTTCTAGAAATTTCCTAAAATGGAGATTATTTAATTTATTAATAAAATTGGGATGTTGGCATTGAACATCATGGTAGGCTACACAAATCCATGCTAAACGTCGAGTTAATATGTCCATAATTTTTAGATTTTTATGGTAGGTACTGGTTCTTTTTTATTACGTTCAACACACTTTCTGTGCCTTTTGGTATTTCAGTGTTTTTCAGTGCACTGTTTTTTTTGTCACTTTTACGTTTATTTTACACAATTTATATGTAATGTTGTCTATACTGATAGTAAAAATATTAGTTCAAATATCCTCAACTATGCCCCGCAATATTACATCCTCTGCAATGAACCTTCAATCAGCCACAAAGATGTAGTTATTTAAGTAGCCCTAAAACTACTAGTAAGGGCAGTGATCGATAAGATTGCTCACTATGGCTGCGTCCCGATTTTCATGTTCTAGAGGAAGAGGGCAGAGGATGCGTAACTATTTTTATACGAACATACCTGTACCTGCGCTGTGACGTCACATATACTTTGAATCAGGCAACTTCATTCCCGTTTATAGGTAGCTGGAATACGAAGCCTAGTTATAAGTTAATAAAATTGAACTCTTTAAATATTGAAAAGGATGTAAACTTGCCGCTACTGTCTTGATCTATGCCTGCACACATTCTTCTTGTTTGCCCACTCCATGACGCACGGTCAGCAGTGCAGAGACTTTATCATCCTCATCATATCCTCCTTGTGAAGGGAAGATTTTGGCGTCCTTCTGTTTGCAAATCGTCCCGTATTTGGCGCTTTTTACAACCATAAGTGTATTACCACTCGATCTATGATTACAATTTCATTTTACACATCTTCATATGTTGATAGAGAATACGCCCCAATAGAATTTCATTTCCTGAAAGTGTATCTGGTAGTTATCATGGATCGTAGCCCAGAGTTTTGCCTATATTGTATATTAAATCGTCAATTGCGTGTTTATATGGAGGTCACATTGGAAAAATATATGACTAGTATCCCCTATGGCTTTTTGACAATTGCACTGTGGTGATTCAATATAAATATTGGGGAGTATGTGTCGTCTTCAGTTTCAAACATGAGATGAAGGAAATAAACGGTCTGTTAACGTTGTTTCTCATGTACCAGGGCTGTGGGAATCCACCTGATAATTCTGGTATATGTTCGATTTGATGGAGAATGAAATCTTGAAGGGTAATTTGAAATAAATTATGGTGTTGCTGTGTTGTTACCTCTTTAGCCAATTTATCCGCCATATCATTACCACTTATATTGGAATGTCCCGGGATCCAAATCAATTTTATTGAATTAGTTTGAGCCAGGGTATAACAGTGCTGTTTGATATTAATCTCCAGCCAGGAATAACAAGTATGGATGTGAGTGTTTGTAATTGCATGGATAATATTACTTTTTGAGTCTGAGAAAATTAAAATGGAGCTGTTTCTTATCGTGATATGTGATATTAAGGCTTCCCGTAGAGCTGTAAGTTCGGCAGTGTAGATGTGCGGAGACTTATTGCTAGGGACAGGACTATTTTTTTCTTACTTCCAAACTCATCAATGGCTAACAACCCATCACCCTAAAAAAAACAGCTTGTTACGAAACCTCAAAATAAGCCTCGGATTGTGGACGTTTGAGATGAGCAGGGCATGTAGAACGTATGGGCGAATCCAGAAATGCATATTGAGTGTTAGTTGGGAGGCCGGAGGGAAAAAGAACTTTGGGGAGGCCAAAACGTAGATGGGAAGATAATATTAAAATGGATTTGAGGGAGATGGGATATGATGGTAGAGACTGGATTAATTTTGCTCAGGATAGGGACCAATGGCGGGCTTATATGATGGCGGCAATGAACCTCCGGGTTCCTTAAAAGCCAGTAAGTAAGTACTTCCAAACTCATCATTTCTTAGATAATTTTCCGAATCATGATCATAAATAGGGCTAGGATTTTGAAGACCTATAAATCATAACAAATATCCTAAAAACAATGCATTTATGACCTAAAAATCTTTCAAAAATGCCCTTAAAAATTCCCTAAAAATTTATCTTACATTCAATTTGGCTTAGTAGGAAAAGGAGTTTTGTGCTACTTAATATTTAGACTAGTAATTAAATTAAATTCTAGTACCAACATTTAAGTTTATTTAATTTTACAGAATTTTTTCTAAGTGGTACACTTTAATTAATTATTTTACCTGATGTAGTTTCCATGTAGTCTACCACAAGGCCACTCTTATACGGAATTAGCAAGTATAGAGGAGTCTATATTGAAGGGATGGTTGGACTGATCCATTACATGGGGTGTACTACGTTGAAAGGGCAATATTTGTATAGAAAAACGATTAAAATATTATACAAAATAATGGGTACTAGCCACCGGCGTAGCTCGGTCGGTTAAGGCGCTTGCCTGCCGATCCGGAGTTACGCTCGGGCGCGGGTTCGATTCCCGCTGGGGTTGATTATCTGGTTGGGTTTTTTCCGAGGTTTTCCCAACTGTAAGGCAAATGTCAGATAATCTATGGTGAATCCTCGGCCTCATCTCACCAAATATCATATCACTATCACCAACTCCATCGACGCTAAATAACCTCGTAGTTGGTACAACGTCGTTAAATAACCAAGTAAAAAATAAAGGGTATTAATGGACAAAATATGTAGACAAAATATCAAAGGAAATAAACAATATTTTATGTTAATAATAGGGGTTTGTGGCCATAATTAAATAAAAATGCCTCAAAAATGTCCGAATAACACAAAAGATGCACTTATGAGTTGAAACAGGAAAAAAATGCAAAAAAAATGCCCTAACAAATGTCTTAAAACACTCAGTTTATCACATAACATTATAAATACTAAAGCGGTTATGTTTCTGGCTTACTAGAAAAAAGATGCAATTTCATCAAAATCCTAGCCCTAGTCATAAGTCATATAGGCCTTATGTAAATCCTGTTGAACCTAAAAGAAAACCTAAATCATAATTAATATATATTTTTCTATATTTACTATGTTTTATATAAATATATATTTAAAAATTTCAATACATCTTATAATTTTTATTCTCTTCTGCATTGGAGAAAGCGACCCAATCTGCGGTCTTTACCCTTTCAGTATTTTATTGTTTTCAATGAAATGGTTAACAGGGAATTCCGCCTTTCTTTATATAGCGGACCGTCCTTCAGACGCTTCACTCTCTTCACTTGTGACTGTAATTATGTATTTTGGAATTTCCACTTAACGTAAATATGACATGCCGGTAAAAGGATATGAAGTCACTAAACTCTCTCTTGAGGTGAATGTTCTGCGAAAAAGTCGCATTGTTGAAATTCGTGAAGTTTTTGGGCATGTTCGCCGATAGAAGACTGTGAACTTGCGTGTGCGGGTACGAGCTGTGAACTTTTCTGAATTCTCTGTGCAGTCTATCTTATTCTGGTGCTTCTGCTGTTAACATTGGATTTTTATATTTTGCGTTTTCTTAAACTATGCCAAAACAAGTGAAATTACATTTATTACGACAGTGGATTGGAAACGATTCCATTTTTACTACCGAGAGAAAAGATGTTATGTAAAATTGAGTGTTAGCGTATATTTTTAACAATTTTTGCTACCCCTTTCACAGTTTGGACAAAAACCTATTTCACCTATTCCAATAAAATAAAATGGACTTCTTAAAAACCTAAAAATCTCGTCCCTACTTATTACATTAAAGGGCATTGAGTTGAGACTGATTTGCAGTGTAGGAGAGAGTATTATCATTTCACCAATACTAGACAGGCACACATTGCGGTCTCTTTGACTGTGTGGTCAACATGACACAGAACCAGAAAACAGAACACATGATAAAGGAAAACAGTCCCGTAGATGGAAGATAAGTAAGTATATTTCATTGCTCACCCCGGGAATCAAACGACGGACAGCATGAGTGAAACAGGGTGTGAAACAAAATTATCTGACCCATGTTTTAACAGGGCTTTGCGTGGAATTGTGTAGCTATGGTGATATGTTATGGAGTAAATAAAGTTGTCAATATTTGCAGTTTTCCACTAATTTACACAAATCGGACATTAATGTATTAACTTTAGTAGCGGCTGGTGATCAAAATAATGAGAGTGCTACAATCTCTATATCGGCCTACAGTATATAGACTACTTATATGTATTTATCTTAATTTGAGACTCGCTTAGTGCCGAAATATGAAGTTCATAATACGTTCCTTCCTACTGCAGAACTTGTCAATTACCTTGGTTTTAAACCTCTCCATTTTGGATATCATACTCTTTTCTATTGACAGTATTGCAAGAGCAGTGAGGCGATCCTGGACATAGTGTTTCTTAAAAACGTTTTTATGCGTTTCAAGCAAGAAAAACATCTTTCTGGCTCAGCAGTGGTCATTGGTGTTGTAACCATAATATTTAACAACTTCGTTTCTTCACAGCATGGATCTTGTGAATTGTTGGAGGCTATGTATTGTAACAATTGAATAGCTCCATCTATATTTCGGAAGTCGAGTCTTCCGAATAGAATTCCAAGTTGTGTCTTTAACACTCTTCTATTCAGTAAAATATAGTTGTTGACAGCAACTTCAAGTTTGCGTTCAGGAAAATTATGCGAAAAATTGTCAAAAAATTTGCTGTTTACAATTTTGTTGCGTCTAGGTAGCTTAAAGACTGGAAACGATAAGTAGTTTTCTGAATTATACAGTCACATACTTTCTTGGCTTCAATTTTCTGGGATTCCATTCTCCGTCGCTTGCTGACTGATTCAGGAGGAACCTCAAAAAACAAGTAGATGGCAGCAGCAGTCGGACACTTGAATTACCAAATACATTGTTCATGGTTCCGAGTTTTTCAACAAACAAGCATTCTTTTGTTACGCTTTACTTTTGCAATCTCCAAGCTGTGTCGTGCTGAAGCTGACTACAGCACTTCCCCGCGTAAAAATAGCCAATCAGAGCATCTACATTCTCATGTAGAGCTTTGAGTAGCACAACGTACCCCCCCCCCTGAGGCACCAAAGAGCGAAGAGCGAAGACTAAACACTCCATAACGCGTCATAAACACAACCACGGGAATTGTCAAATGACAGATCAAATACTATGGTATTGCAAATACATTATTTGAGCAAAATTATCATTGTCCTGTAGCAGTGTAGCACATAAGGACGGGCCGCCCCTGATTAACTTATAGGAGTATGGCTGCTTCCGCACAGTGCGTCTTCTGTGTAGTGTTGTGACGTTATACAGTCGAAACCTGCGAGTGAAATTACATTGTTCAGTTGTTACGAAATGTGCCGAAATCAGGAGCTGAACGAACGGGAGCATGGTGTGAAAGAAAACGTGCAAATAAACCGGTGAAAATTCAGCAAAAAAACGAAAAAGAGTAGACTGGAACGTACGCGAGAATTCAGGACAATGAAACAGACATTTTTTAACTTTTTGTCCACACCTGTGGAGTAACGGTTAGCGCGTCTGCCCGCAAAACTAGATTGCCCGGGTTCGATTCCCGGCCGGGGCGAGTAACCTGGTTGAGGTTTTTTTCCAGGTTTTCCCTCAACCCAATATGAGCAAATGCTGAGTAACTTTCTGTGCTGAGCCCGCATTCATTTCACCGGCATTATCACCTGCATCTCATTCAAACGCTAAATAACCTAAGATGTTGATAAAGCGTCGTAAAATAACCTACTAAAATAAAAATTTTAACCTTTTTTCCGCAGGACTGTTACGAAGTGTCGGCGATTTAATAAATGTTAATACACCGCCAACAAACAACGAGTGCAATGCCTGATCCTTATTAGTGTCAATGATGTAGAATTAAATCCTACTTCCCAATATAAAAGCTTTAAATCAAATAAAAATGCTCATAATTGATAAAGTATTTGAAAAACAATTTATAAAATATAAATTAGGTTCTGTGTGCTTTATTTTTCATCTCTTACATTAGTTACTACAAACTGTTTAGTTTTTAAATTATGAATAATATTGAATATAAAAGTGTTAAATGAAACGATTAATTTATCGTCTTCCATCGCATAAACATTTAAAAAGATTACTATACATTTACAGCTGAAAATTTTTCACTTCTGATGGGCGTAGAGACTCTACACCAGTGATGCCAAAGCAAGCGCATTTTTCTGACCTTGACGTCGTGCGCGGGCAGCAAGCGCTAAGTATGGAAACAGGAAGGGTTGTGTATATGAATAAGCAACCTGTTGGATTAAGAAAACAGTGGTGCACAAACTTCAAACGGAACGTGAAATTTTATGTCGTTATTTTTATATGGCTTCTTTCTGTTTAATATATCTATATTGTCTGTAAAACAAAAGTACTAACACTGATTTCTTAATATTGCACTTGTGTTTTAAATCTTAATAACATAATACAGAGTTAAGAAGGAATATTTACTTAAATTCCATAGTAGTATAATATTATTCTGTATTAAGTGGATGAAACACATCATTCATAAAGAAAGTGATATTCCAAAGAAAGAGATTGAGTATGACATGATAAGTTGGAATTTATATTGATGGTATCTTTAGCCTTACAAAAGTAATCAATAAACTAATCAAAACAATATTACAGTACGAAGCAAAGTTACCTAGGTACTGTATCTGTTTTAAGTGTAACTAATGTTACATAACAAAAGTCTTATCGCATTATGCTTTTAAGGTGATATTTGTGAGCAACTTCCTATCATCAGAATACTAAATTATTTTCTCGAAATCTGCTGAAGCTATAGAGCTGACATTTTTACAACACATGGGACGTATATTTTGCTTATGATGTAACAGCAGTTGCTTTGTTAATTCATTTCCTTACAAGCAATTTCCATGCGAATATTTTTAAAATTTTCAATACACTATCTTCAGTAATAGGCCTACGTATATACGGTATATTAGATTTACGAAAACATTCTGTAAGGCTACTAAACAAACATATCTGAAAATTTCACTTTTCTATAAAAAGAGTTGAGAACATATTCCTTTTGAATAAAAAAGCAAACTTGTGAAAAATGAACATTAAAATTAAAACTTACATTCTTATAATGCACTTATACTTCCCAGACAAATCTAAAACTTAACATGAATACAGTTTTAATAAGTTCTCTTCCCATTATCCATTAGATCAGTGCTGGCCATCCCTGTATATAGCTCGACCAAGCGGCATATACTACCTCTTTCGTCTGTGTCTTTCCTTTCCGCTGTAAAGCGCTCAGGCTCTCCTGGGCTCTAAAGCGCGCGCTTGCTCCTGTGGGCATCAATTGACATGCCTGCTTTACACATTGACTTTTTTTATTTAACTGGTAAGCTAGATTAAGAATCTCTTTCAAATTATCACTGTATAATTATGATTTATTTTGGTATATTTAGCATTATTCCTCCTGATCATCTTATGAAGGCTGGCTCATTGCTGTCCCGTTCCAAAGCTAACTGAATTCTTCCATCTCGTTCTTCTACTCAGGTTACGCTTTCCCACAAGATGATAAATATACGCTTGCCTTAGAAGTCTATCTAAAGGACATTCTTTGTACACGATACAGCCACTGTTTTTGATAATCGCTAATTTCCTCTAAAACATTTTGTGTTTTAATTTACCCCTAATCTCTCTGCGGTGAATTTTTATTACTGTACTGCCAGTAGTCCTATAGGAAATTAAAAACAAATACTGAAAATACCTTAGTTTTGTAGTGTGGAGTAGTAGAAACTCTATGTGATCACTGGGAGAGGTTCCTAAATAGGTTCCTTACTTATATAGGAAAATCGTCGTACTTAAAGGAAGAAGGCGTTCATATTCCGTCGTAGTGACGTTATTTGAGGTGGAGTGGGAGAATGATTGCAGTGTCGCCAACTGTGGTAACCATTCATATTAACTTACACACCTAACAAAACCTAACCTAACCTAACCTAACCTAACGTGCTACACACCTATTGTAACATTCCTAACGTTTAGCACACCTGTTGTAACATTCCTCACAGTTTCATTTCGTTTGCCGATATTGGCATCCCTGCTACGTCTCTGCTGGAACTCAAGAGTCATATAGTGGAAGTGAAGTGAAACTGCTATTCTGTTAATAACGTTTCCGAAGTTGTTTCTGTGTTATCTGCAAGAATTATTGTGTCATTGTAGTGATAATTGCATTTATATTGTACAATAAAAATTGAAATGTGTCGTGGCTGAGATAAAAGTGTTCTAAATTGATTTCCAGCGCCACAATCCCAGTGATAAACGTGTGAATATTCGTTAGGAGTCCGTTGTAAGTGGCAGTAGAGTAATAAAAATTGACCCTCGCTGCTTTTAATTTTATCTAAAACTATAACGTTTTCAAATGATCTGAAGAACCTCATTTGTGCTATTTCTATACGTCTTTTACCATGCGCTCACAAGTCCAAGTCTCACTACCATAAATCAGTTTAGGTAATTAAGCAATTTAAGAAAAAAATAAATTTTAAGTGAATGAACTTTCCCAGTCTTCTCATTACTTACCCTGTCCAGCACGAAATGCACACTCATTATACTGTTTCTACAATAGGATACATACAATTATATACCAAACATGTCCATTAATTTGGCTTATCTAAGCGATAATGTTACGCCTGTTTCTCTAATATATTGTTGTATGCTAAAGTAAAATATATCGCACATTTGGCAATGGACGACTCTCAAGACTGCAGAAGAGATTGGCTGCAGACTACAAATTAGTAACAATGAAACAGACCAGCTGCAAAAAAATAGGACCGACAATATTGTGACAGCGACGTGAGATTCGAACTCACGACCAGCGTCCCGCAAGAGAGCAGATCGCGCGGGCTTCACGGAGCACTGATGGACGGCGCGGCGGAGAGAGGGGAAAGGGCCTACGTGGCGAGGGAGATCGCGCGCGCAGCTGCTTACGGAGTGAAGGGGGAACGGACCTTCCCGACTCTTCCAGAAGCCCGTCGAAGTGGAAAAATCGCGAATTCGAAGTCTCTCGGTTACGTTGCTGCGGTTATAAATTACGGACGCGAAGGAGTGTGTGTGTCATTCATGATTAGTTCAGTCAGTAAGCCAGTGAACAGAGCAAGCCAGTCTTGTGTACCGGAGTTCGACTCGAGTGTGCGTCCGCAACTGCGTCAGCATCCGAAGGCCTGAGTTCGAGTGCAGTGAACTGTCTCTGAAGGTCTGTGGTTCGAGATACTGTGAACTCGAGTGACTGAGATAGAAGAACTGTGAACTGAGAACTGATAGTTCTGATTTGTAAATAGTGCTTTGTAAATATTAGTTAAGATTAACAGTTCATTGTTGTTCGTAATAGTCCAAATAAATTGTCATTGTCGTCAGTAGAGTGCTATAACGAATCCTGTGTTGAGTGAAAAACCTATTGTTGACGAGAGCGTTTAAAGTGAATTGTAGAAAGGAATTATTGTTGGAAGAATAAAATCCATTGTTGTGAGTTAAATAAATTTACAATATTAATAACTAGGGAGCGGATTCATATTCACTAAAAAGCGACAAAATATGCATGTACGTATGCACTTAAAAACCAGTAAATAAGCACTAAACTATCAAATATACATTGTTAAATTTAAAAAAATACTTTATTTCAAGAAATTTACTATTTGTAATGGTTTTTCCTTTATACTAAGAACATTGAGACGCCATCAGTTGTGAAAGTTGCGTATCCTTTAACCCACTGCTTAAGCATTACACATCAGGTACATTTATCGTTAGGCATTGTTGAAAAAAACTAATTCAAAATTAATAATTTTCTTGCGATTAAGGAGTTCTATAATGCAAAGCACTCCACAAACTTTAGAAGTTTCTTCGACTTACCACCATAATAAATAAAAAATTTTCTGATTTTCCACGTCGACAAGTAGAAAGCAGAAAGTTTCATTGTCGTGCCTATATTATTGTTGACAGGCAGCGAAATTCGAGTTTAGCGAGCGCAAAATAGTCTATCAACACTTTCTTTAACTTTTGCGCCGATCATATTGCAATGTTCTCGTAGGAACTGTCAAAATCTTATGCATGTGCGAAGTAGACGATAAGGCGAATAATTGTTGTTTTGATTATATGTTCTTTTAATCTCAAACCTAGATCATATATATATATATATATAAAACAGATAGCTCATCCCCATGTTAAAATCGGTAGCACTTTGAAGAAAACAACCGCCAGGATCGCCACCCTTCCGCCGTAAACGAACACGAGATGGCAGTACAGTCGCTAATGCAATTCAAATGGGAGTTATGAAGTGACTCCTTGTAACAACTATATAGCAGCATAGTAAACCTGACAAAAGTTGTTACCGTCAAAGCCTATAAGGCCGAGCAATCTGGGTATATATGATCTAGGTCTCAACTTTTATCCATAACGTCACAATATTATACATTTTCAGTCAGCAATGCGTTTAATTATGGAATATTTTGTTGATTGCCGCGGAATTGTCCACTATGATTCGCCGACCACAGTGCACTGTCTGCATATTGCCAGATTGAAATAAATAAAATATTACTACTGTAACGTCATTTAATGTCTGCGTTTCTTCTCTATTCCATTTTTCCGTATTTTTAATCTTGGTTTAAACACCAGATTGCTAAAAAAAAAATAACAAAATATGCTTTTATATGCGCTAAAAATTGAAATATGAATTAACTCCTTAAATTTGCACATATATGGCTATAAAATCTTGATATTTGGTTGCAAGTAACTTGAAATGCATTTATACAGTATAATGATGGCATATGATGTGCAACTAAGGAATAGGACAGATAGATTTATTGATATAGTTCACAAAAGTACAAAACTTAATAATTTAACAAAAGATCTATATACAAATGTAGCAACTAAGGAATAAAACATGTAGGGGAGACTGGGGCAAAGTGGTCACCTTAAGAGAAAATAAGCTACAGAACGTAAATTAGCTTTGTTTTCCTCTCACAATCTTTGCTACTAAAAAGACGTTTCCTTCTCCTTTTTAATGCAATCATTACGAATTGTTTACTAATTCAATTTTTTATGCAATCAAGAATTTTTTGTTTGTCTGCACATTGACTACTTTGTAATGTGGTCCCCCAAAAATAAAGATACTTCTAAATGAATGATTACAGTTATATTATGAATTTTTTTCGACAAAAAATCTATATTAAGCGTTTTTATCGAATAGTGCACCATTAATTCACATTGCAAAAAGACAAAAACAAAATATAGTAGTGAAAGTAGAACATAGCACAATGGAAAAAGGAACGCTGTCAACATTCATACACAAAACCTGTCCTAGTTTAAAAAAATAACATAGCATTGAAAGTAGAATTAGGATAATAAAGAAGTTATTGTAAACATTTCTAAACACAAGCTAGTCTTTGTGCGAGATAATATTTTTTTTTTATTTTTTAAGTTTATTTACACAGAAATCACATTTGAAATCGTCGCTACCATCATCTTCAAACACAGCACATTTCTCGTGAGCCCATTCTAAGCGTGATGAACAACGTATCCATCCTTCACCTCCGGTTGACCGATAGCCTATGTGTCCTTAAAGAAAATGCACTCCGCATCATCATTATCACTTCCTTCCTCGCTGCTTGTTTCTTCACGAAGAGCGACCTTCGTCGTTTTCTGTTGCTGTTTCTTAGTTTCTATGTGATTATTTTTCATAATATTTCTCCACACTCCCTTTATTGTGGACTGTTTGTTGTTCTTAGTTTTATCTTTGGCTTCTTTGTCCTCTTTCTCTTGAGCCAATTGATTTTTATACGGACTACTGGTCAGGATTTCAGCTGAACCTGTTTTTCTCTTTTGGGAAGGGGCAATAGTGGATTTGGGTGGAGAACTGATATCTTCCAGATTTACTGTGAAGGATGAACTAGGCTGGGGATAAATTGCTGCAGGAAGAATGATAATGGAACCATCATTAGGCGTATCTGAGGATGTGGATGGAACTGGGTCAACAGGCAAGGTTTCTGAATCGTTAGAAGATTCTACATGATTGAGAGGTCTGTCAGTAGGCAACGATAGAGCGAAATCCGTATCATCAAAAACATCTTGATCAAGAGGATATAATCCTCATTTTTTGAAGCCATTTATTGCATTTGTAGGTGTTGCTGCTCGTAGATAAGCCTCTCCAAAAGTTTACTGACCTAAAACTGTGTCTTGGTTCGAGTTCATTACTCTTCTCTTAAGAGTCATTCTTGGAATTCCGAATAATTTGCTGGCTTTCTTGCAGCCCATTTCACCATTCCTAACACACCTGATAGCCTCGCGCATTTTTGTTGGACTCCAGCTCTATTGGGAAGTTTTGCGGGGTCGATTTCTAGACATGTTATCTGTATTCTGCAACAACAAAGAAATAGTCACGAATTTAACAATTTCTGGGGCAAAATGGTCCCCTAGAAAAAAATGGGGACCACGTTACCCCGACCGCTCTATTTTAAACAAAGTCATGGCTACGGACGGATACCATCTTGTATAGTTTCGATAAACATTGAAATATGTAGTATAGAACTGGGTCTTACTTGAGCAATAACTTTATATAGTAACTCTCCTAATGACAGAACGTACAGTGCTATGAAACAGGAAGCTTACCTTACATCAGATCTTCAAAAAATGGAATTTTCTATGTATCTTATCATTTAACACGTCCAAACACTTCAGCAGACACGTACGTAATGGCTGGATAGAGAAGGGAGTACTACGGAACTCTAAACGGAGATGGCAGCACCAACTGGAGAGATAAGTAGAGGGTACCACTTTACCCCGGGGGACCACTATAGACAGGTCTCCCCTAAATATGCAAAAATCCGGCCTCTATTAATAACAATGAAACAGACCAGCTGCAGAAAAATAGCACTGAGAACATTAGTATTACTCGACCGAGGCGAGTGGAGCCGCGGGCGTAATGTGAACTATCGCGATGATGCTATACGAACGCAGGAGCAGTACAAGTGGCGCTCCGGGCTGCAGGACTCCACTGGCCTCGGTCGAGTATAACAATTGGACAGGCCAGACTTTTAGCTCTTATTCGTGATTGATGGCACGTCATTGTTTGAACGTAAAATACACATTTGAAATTCCGGAAAACTTTACAAGATTAATTTATATGTTTTACTGTGTATTACATAATGTTCATATATTATTAAAGGAAAGCTAGCGTATCGCGACTCAGATGTTGAAATATTACCATTTATAAAGTTACAAGTTGAACGTTTATTGCCGCTACCTTAAAATTTTAGTCATATTTTAAATTTAAAAAGTTTAAATTTCATTACATTAACTTTTAGAAGAATAAAATACGGACTTAATATATTTATTGGTACTGCTGGCATTTCGTAGCAAATGTTGCCTGTTGACTTTTTTTTTTCCCACATTAGTCCCGTCATTTCTCCGATCGCACCACAGCCTTAGATTAGGCTTATTATGCTGCCTATGTTTAATTTTATACCGGTTTATCAGACCGTTTCCTTGACTAAGGTGTACAGTCGAGTTACAGAACTCGGTTCAAAACCTTTTGGTCCTAGAGATTCTTTCCCAAAGATAAAGTATCTTCCGTGATCCAATTCATCGCAGAAGCAAATGATGTTCTGGGCTGTTTTAGTCTCCTTCCCGCAGAATCTACAGTCTAGGTTACCTTGAAGTATACCCATTATATTATATGCTTTTTCACAGGAGCATGACCTGTGAGAAAAGCTGTAATTACTCTCAGCTAAAATCTATTACACTGAAGTAATATTTCAGCTCTTTTGTTGCACAGTCCAATAATTGTTTCCCATGACTGATACCTGGTGTCCTGTTCCAGGTTTTGTAATTTTGACTATTGGACCACTTTTTAATCGTCTCTGACGGAGCACCTAAGTATTCCGAGAGCCAGGTGAGTTTAACTTCTTTCTATTCTACCAGAGTCGAAAGTACAGTATATTGAAGCAATTAAGAACTTGTCCTGAAGTAATAATATGGCTACTTAAAGCCACGAGAGCAGCCTGGCTATCCGAGAATATAAGAACCTGCTTCCCTTGTGTAACTTCTTGTATTTTCATGAACGCATTGAATAATGGCGCATATCTCTGTTTGAAAAACAATGGCATGTTTACTCAAGGGAAAGTTTAAGCTGACCGTTGGTCTGATGCCATAAACTTCTTATCCAGTTCCTGAGTCTGTCTTTGATCCGTCTGTATACCACATCAAAGACTTCTCAGGAAATTTTGGAGTTTTGTTTTTCCAAAGTTCAGAAACAATGATGATTCTAAAATTCTTTGTGTAATGTCGGACAGAATTAATATGATCTGATCTCATACCCAGTATGTCATCTCCCATAAATCTTTTGATTTCCAACAAACCTGACTCTGCATCAGAGAATTTCAGTTGCTTAGGATTGTGCAGTCTATGGAGAGCCATTCTTGGTTCCTCCATTACTATTACGTCTAATGCAGTCAAGTTTAAGAGTGCTTCCATAGCTGCAGTGGGAGTCGTTTTCATGGCACCCGTTATAGCCATACAGGCGTTCTTTGACTTCTGCATAGCTTGATTTTGGAGTTGTTTTGAAGGACGTTTTTATATCAAACCAGAGCTCCATAAGTTGTAATAATAATAATAATAATAATAATAATAATAATAATAATAATAATAATAATAATAATAATGGCTTTATTTAACCTGGCAGAGTTAAGGCCGAGTTAAATTGTAGATGGTCTGATTATCCTGGTATAAATCCAATAAAGCATACTAGGCCTTCATCCCCATTCTTTTCCGTATATGCGCCTCACAGTTTCAAAAACATGTATTTGCTCGTTGCATTATTCTGTTTAAATGTTGATTCCAGTCTACCTTAGAGTCAGAAATTATCCCCGAGTACTTGGCTTCCTCAACCATTATGAGTTTTACATCTTTAAGAAATATTGATCTTAGTCCTGCAGATTTCTTTGTCTGCTGAAAGGTACTATGCCTGTTTTATGAGGACTGATTCTAAGACCTTTCTCAGCCCATGTTGTCACCTTATTTGGTACCACTTCGCTAATGGTATTCATGTATTTTCCCCAAACTATGATGGCTATATCGTCAGCATAGCCCGTAATTTCAAATCCTAAATTACTGATTACTTCCAGTAATCCATTTATACTACTAGATTCCACAGTATGGGTGATGGAACACCTGCCTGTGGACAACCTCTCATGACCTTTGCAGCTAAATTGTACCACTCTGCCTTCCAGCATGGACTCAGTCCACCTGATACAGATTTCATCTACACCATGTTTCTTTGCAGCTTTAGTGATAGCTATGAAGGAGGTATTATCAAAGGTGCCTTCAATATCAATAAAAGACACCGGCGTAGCCCATCGGCTAAGGCGCTTGCCTGCCGATCCGGAATTGCTGGTTCTATTTCCGCTTGGGCTGATAACCTGGTCTGGCTTTTCCGAGGTTTTCCCCAACCGTAAGGTAAATGTCAGGTAACCTATGGCGAATCCTCTGCCTCATCTCGCCAAATATCATCTCACTATCATTAATCCCATCGACGCTAAATAATCTCGCAGTTTATACAGCGTCGTTAAATAACCAAATAAAAGAAAATACATATCAATGAAGGCATCAAGTGACACCTCCTTTGCTTTAATTGTCTTTTCCATTTGTTGTGCAATCTGAAAAAGTTGTGTCTCTGTTGATCTGCCTTCACGATAGGCATGTTGATTCTTGTGCGAAGAAAGAGTGTTCAAATCACTTTCCCTTACATGCCTGTCTATATATTTCTCAAGAGATTTGAGTAAAAATGACATGAAACTGATACACCTTAGGACTTAGCCAGGCTCAGAGATTTCCCTGGTTTTGGTATAAATACCACCTTTGTATGCCTCCAGTTCATTGGTATGTATCCTAATCCTAAACTGTCCCTTGAAATAAGATGTTTAGACATTAATTCAAATCCCTACTGAAGCATGATGGGCAAAATTCCATCATGCACTGGAGATTTGTATGGTTGGAATGAGAACATAGCCTATTCAACTTCTCATAACTAATAATACTCCTGGCAGTGGCACAGTTTTCTCTTGAAGCTCTGTAATTCGGGAATTGAAGTCCAAGACCGTGCCAGCCACCAGGAAGCTCCTGTATTATTTGTGAACCAAGGAAGTGGACAAGGAGGAGTTCCTCCATTGTTTCCTTAGCTGTTTTATAATTACTCTATTTTCTAACTGAGATTGCCAACAGCACACCGAGAGTTTCTACTAAGAGCCTTCTGGAGTCTGACACATTCTAGAGCAGCGGTGACCAAAGCGGGTGTCGTGATTACATCATGTAGGCCTAATCACAGACATTCAAACGGGTACGAGGAGTTTCCTGCACATTGCTATGTGTTGCATTCACGTACTGAAGGCAAACAGTGGCGGTGTCATGTCGCTCTACAAACTCTGCCTCTACAAGCAGTAAGAGGTGGTTTCGTAAAGAATGAGAAGGGAAACTTCTTTGTTGTTCTGTCGGACAAAATGTAATATGTTTACTTTGCGCAACGGTTCAATTAGGAGTATAATAGAAACATTAATTGCCACGCTGAATAATATTATATTATTATTATTATTATTATTATCATTATTATTATTATTATTATTATTATTATTATTATTAGAGGAAAGTGCCCAAAACCGGACCCCCATTTTGTTTTTGATTTTTAAAAAATGTGAAATAGTAAAAAATCATGTTTTAAAGGCATGTAATATTTACTTTATAATGTTATGCACCATTTAGATTTTACTTTTAGAAAATATAATTAAAAATTAGTATAAAAAAATATTTTCAGTAACCTTACACTTTGGCGATTTGAAAAATAGTTGCCGAAATCGGACCCCTTGTAAAAATAATCAAAATAACACTAAAAAATTTGGAAAAGGTATTAAATGAGAGAAAACATAATCTAGTTACAAAGTATAAGTATAATATTACAATTACAGGTTTTAGTTTTTAAAGAGAGATATAGGATGTATTAAAAAAAGGTACACAAAACGTACAACATAGTTAAATCGTTTAGCGACAAAAATCGCAGATGTTCATGTCCTTTTCAGTCCCAGCATATAGCGCACATGGCCCAAAGTTCCCCTTTAGAATCCTCCGAAAATTTGCTGTCACAAAACACATACACCAAGCATCATCTTTGGATGAGGAAATTCCTGAGAAAAGATCCAGTTCATATATTCCAGAGGCCACGTTGTTTTCATCTTCAGTGCTTGATTCTTTCACATTTTTCTCAAAATTTAGACGCTTTCCACGAGCCCTTTCCCTTTTCTTGAAGGCTGTACTGCTGAACCACGTCCCTGGCCGCGATTGCTTTTGCGTCCTTGAGCACGATTCCGTGCTTGTTGTTCAGCTTCCATGGCTTCTTTACCTTTTTTAGCTTCCACCAATTCGGTTTTATAAGACGCAGATGTGATGACCGTAGAACTGCAGGTCTTTCGCCCCCTATTCGAGAACCTCATTTTTTTAATTTTGAAATGGGAGTGATGTCAAACGAGCTAGTCTTAGAAGCTGTGGAACCCTGAGGATCCTCAAGTGTAGCTGATGACAGAGAAACACCCTGACCTGCCGAAGATGTTGATGGTTGATTTGGGTCAAATAACTTGGGGTTTGGTCACATCACATTCTTCTCTGTTCTCTGGAAAGCTCTGATTTCCTGCTGTAGTGACAGCACGTTCATTGTGCCTTAACCACTGCCTGATTTCCTTGCTGTAGTGAACTTTGAGGGGACCCATGAAAGTTTTGTCCAAAGGTTGTAATTTGTGTGAAGAGTGAGGTGGCAGCGACACAATCGTAACAAGATTTCTTTTTGCCAAGTTGATCAGATCAATATTCTTTGTGTGGCTAAAGTGGCCATCCAAGAGCAACAGCACAGGTTTTTCCTTTTTAAGATCGGCAAACTCGATGAAGTGTCGAAACCACTGAGTGAAGGAGTTCATTTGGATCCACCCTGAATGGTACGCTGTAAAGATTGTTTCTTCCTTCCCTATTATCCTCTTGAAATTTGGAACAGAATTCCAATAGAATAAGAATGTGTACAAATACAGGTAGACTTTAAACATGAAAAAATAAGGGGTCCGGTTTAGGCAACTGAAGGGGGTCCGGTTTACGCCACTATGGACAACATTTTGTTAACTCAATAGATTTTTAACCAAACATCTAAATTAAACGGTTTAATGACAAGAAATAACCTTAAACCTTACCATTTAAGAATATATATAGGTCGAGTGGCTTACCTGCCAATATCTAGGAGAAAAAACGAAAAATGTAGCACAATGTAAAAACTTTTTCCACTGTCAAAACACTTAATTGAGGACTGATAAGCAACAAGTGAAGCGGACGACGTGTGTGCTCCGCTACAGAGTGGTAGAAGCCTAAACTACTATTTACACTTAGTTCTGCTAGAGTTCAGGAGAATGCAGAGCCAGGAGACCGGGGGTCCGCTTTAGGGGGAGGAGTCCGGTTTAGGGCACTTTCCTCTATTATTACTGACAACTAAGTATGTGTTTCTATAATTCTTCTGTACATGCATGAATATTGATATTTTTAGATCTTCTCCCTAGAAGGATAAAATTATTAGGTTTTATCTCCATTTTAATCTTCTTAATCTTTAGGTGAGGGTAACTATTTATTAGTTATTCATTTAATAATAATATTGTAGAAAAACTGATTCAATATTATGTGCCAACGAACTGTTAAACGCCAGCAACTGACATGCCTTAAATCATAGCCAGGAAGAGAAAGATGAGATAAATAAATGTAAGGAAGTCAGCTACCTAATGGGGTTTGAAATATCTCGTGCTCTAAAGCCTTTGAATAGAACAGAATTTCTTAAAAGAGTAATGATTAAAATAGCTTAAATAACTTGTCCATAAGAAGTTTTCAATTTTGAAAAACTACGAATTTCTCGACCACGGTTCGAGAGAAAAATTTCGATAATTCCTGATTATATTCAAGAGGAAGGTTAAAAAAAGAAGCAAGAAAAATCGTATATTATTCACTGTCTCTTGATGACAGCCGTGACTTTACTGATATAGCAAAGCTTGAGATTTTTATTCGTCGGATTGATCAAGATGTTAGTACAGGAACCTCCACTGGTTGTAGTTTTCATGCCAAGTACCTTTCCTTCGTCTCCTTAATTCATAGGCTGTCTGTCGCATGTAATCACTGCAGCTCGAGTTTTAGTCACCGCTGTTCTAGAGCCTGTTCTGTTTCCTCACAGTGTCTCCCCCAGGAGTCTCTTTTAGCTTCTCTCAGGGCTTTATTATATTCGGTTAGATCTCTTGAACTGAAACCATTGCCCTGTTATTTTTGCTATATTAAGTAGGCTTCTTGTTTTCTTCTTCATATTGGCAAGGTCTTTGTTCCACCAGGGCACATTCCTGGTAACTTTCCTTGTTTTAAGAGGAAATTATATTTATATGCAGAGATAATTGCAGCAATTTCTAAGTCAGAGAAGTCACTAATCTTATCGTCCATCCTCGCTAGATAACCGGCTAGATCTTCCTTAAAGGAGCCCCATTCGGTCCATAAGTTAAAAGTTATAATCTAATCATATAGCAGATCTGTTTAAACGCCGTTTTAAATTACATTACGTAAGTGCACACGCTTAAGGATGTAAATATGGTTTTGACTTAAACTGAAATAGAAATACAAGTCTCGTAAATTTCAAGTAAAATAAGTACAAAGGCACATAATAAATGTTCTTATTTGGCAGAAGTCGACAGGAAAAAGAATGACACACATTGCTCTACCATGTTGCGTATACATGCCACAAAAGATTAATGCGTTAATTTACATTTTTGTACACTCTTAGAAAATTTTTATGTTGTACAGGTACTTTAAAAATCGCAGAAAGGAGGAAGTGCGCATGATTAGAGGACGAGCTACCCAGTTCACAGGAGAATGACTAGTTGAGGTAGTAAAATTAGTTTTGTTGCATTGTATATCTGATCATGAGCACTGCCTCCTTTCTGGGACTTACAAGGTATCTGTGCGACAATTTTTTCTAAGACTGTACATAAAGTAGGTAACATATTATCATTTTTTCTGACATAGTGAGCAAGTAATAATTGCGTATACTTGCCACTAAATAGTTAAAATATTCTTTTCCGACATTGCAGTGTGCGCAGGATATTCGAATAATATTTTTAAATCTTTGAATAATTACTGTTGATTTTTTCGAGTTGAAACACGAGAATTCGACACATATTAACTTGAAATTACAAAACAAAAACACACGAACATGGTTTCTTATTATACAGTATACAATATTATATGATCAAGATTTGCAAATGCAAACCTGCACGAAGGCGATAAGCGCTTGCTGCAGAGGGAAGTAAAGCTAAGATGTTTGTGTCATACTTTTAAGTCGATTACATGTACAAGAACCTTTTTTTCCAGATTGAAATGATCCAAGGCAAAATTTACCGGTCGTTTCTCGTCCATATAAACTTGCAGATAGTGTTATGTGCACTTGTGATTTAGCCGATTTGCAAATGGGATTGTCCTACACCAGGGATGTCGAACAGCGCTCTCGAGCTGTGAACTGCAGAGCCTTCACTCCTTCCTTACCGTGCAACGGTTGACACAGGTAGCAGGCAGTCCGGCCGAATGATAGTAAACAAAAGCGAAACTGCGGCGGCTGGTACTTGGATAGCTTTTATACATCTTACCAATTGATTAGGAACTCAGTTTAGATTTGCACTTGATAACTCTGATAAACAAAGAATGTAGCCTACATGAGGATGAATTATGATGATAATTATAATGATAATAATAATAGCCTAATAATAATAATAATAATAATAATAATAATAATAATAATAATAGAGTTTTATCTACTGGGTCATTCCATGAATGTTGTTCGTTAGTGACGGAAATAGGTAAATCATAATAATAATGTTGTTAATATCATGTTTAAAATATCAACTTTGTGTGTATGTGTTGTAGCAGAGTAACTTCATGTTCAGAAACGTAAACTGCTTTGATGTATAAAATTAATTACTTTTAGCATGACCTGAAATTTCTTCATAGTTTTTGTTACAGATTAAAAAATATCTCCTCCTCGAGTTCGATCCTTTAGTGAAATGACATCTACAAGATCTCCATGAACACTGAAATCTGAATCGACACTCATTATGAATATACTACAGCTAGCTGCGCCGTAGCTTTCCGGTCGGTACTTTCATCAATAGCTATAGTGAGTGACAAGTGAGAGTTTTTATTCTTGCTATCAGTTATTCCTCCAAGTTATCCCCCATTTCTGATACCCGCTCTGCAACAAACATATAGATTTAAAATCATTAACGTATTTCGGACATAGCCCTTTTGCAACAGCTTTGAGACAATCTTTCACAAATTTTCCGTCAGTAAATAGCTTTGAAGCCGTTGCAATAGTTTCACAAATTTTGTAGCCAGCACAAACTAAGCTTATTCTACTAACACCCGATGATGATGGAAGGTTTTCTGAATTCAATCTTGATTTTAATTCTTCTACAGCCTTTTCACGAGTGAAACCGGTTAACTTTTCTGGTCCATAAGCTTCAGCACGACGTGTAGAATTAAAATGCCTTTTAACATTATGATGGCTAATGTATCCAAGTTCCTTTCTACATATTAAGCAATGTGCCCTTCCGTCCTTTAAGATAAATAAATATTTATCTGTCCATTCACTATTGAATCGTCGTTCCACATCCATACCAGCCGCCAGAGTTAATAAACACACTGCGTACAGAACACTGCTACAGCGAGCTGACTGTCGTTTCAGCTCAGCTACAGTAGGAAACAGTATTAATCGTTTCACAGTTTGAGAGCGCTGTTCGACATCCCTGTCCTACACCCTTCCTGCAATACATACTAATACCTGCACAGAGCACAGACTGTTTCTTTCTGCATAACGTTCAGAGCGGATATGATGGGATACTAATATCACTTCTGACCA